>NW_020955208.1:894474-908763 GCF_003031625.1 Empidonax traillii
CGGCCGCGGGGTCCTTGCAGATCTTGTACTGCACCTCCTTGGGCACGTAGCAGAGCGCGGCGGGCAGCGCCCGGGCGCGGCGGAAGCACTCGCTGCACTGCAGCAGGAACCGCAGCCGGCCCAGCACCTGGTGCGGCGCCTCCCCGCCCGCCCGCATCGCGCACCGGGCACCGGCCGAGCCCCGCTCCGCTGCGCCCCGGGCGGACCCGACTGCGGCCGGCGCTGCTCGCCCCGGAGCGCCCGCGGGGCCGGTTCTCCTCCGGCGGTGCCGCCGCGCCCGCCTCCCTCAGGGGCCGCCCCGCCTCGGGCAGCCCTCGGTGCCCGGCCGCCGCCTCCTCCCCGGGCGGGCGCCGCTCCGCCCGTGTGCCCCGGCACGCCCCAGCCCTTCTTCATCCGTCCCGCGCCGCCATCCCCCCGTTCTCCAGCCCTGGGGCCTCCGCTATCCTCCCTTTGCCAAGTTGTGACTGCGTTACGCCCACCCCAGTCCCTCAGTCTTCGTCAGGAGCTGACTCAGGTCACAGGCATCCCCTCACCCTGAGGCTTAGGACTCTGTTTCCTCCAGGCTTTCAACATCTTCTGTCACTGCATCTCCACAAGCAAAGAAGGGGTCCCTGTGGTGTCAGGGCACATGGCTACTTCTCCAGCCTGGATAGGGAAAAGAGGGGAGCAGGTATCCTGCTAGGGGGAGAACCAGCTCCCGGGGGACATATTCCTGCCCCAGGCAGGCCGGACACCAGTTGGGATGCTCCAAACATCAGCTGGGGAGGATAAACAGCTTTACCCCAGCCAGCAGTGGCACCCTGGCAGCAGGAGCAATGCTGTGACACCCAGCAGCACCCAACCACCCCAGAACGCTGGCAGTGTGTCACCCCATGTCACACCTGCCTGTTACATACCACGGCAGGGCGGTGGCAGAGAGCAACTCAACTCCACCCCACGCTACCTTAATTTCTTCAGGTTGGGCACAAAAGGCTGCGTTTAAGGATCATGAAACAACCAGCCTGGCAGAGCTCAAAGGTCCCTGCACCCCTCTGGTGCCGGACTGCTCTCCTGGCAGGTCAGAGTCCAGTTCCATCCCTGACTGCAAAGGCACAGTGCAAACCGATCCGACAGCTGTCACCCCCGCAGCGTTATCTATTGAACAGGCGTGACTCTGCCTCAGTGCAGCATTGGGCACCCGCCTTGCCAGGAGCAAAGTGCCCTGAACCACAGTGCAAGGGAAATGCAGACTTCTGCCTTGCTCCTGCCTGCAGTTACCACAGCCGGGAAAGCCCCATGCCCTCCCCCTCTGCAGCCACATCACTCTGTAGCACTGGTTGCAGAGCTGCTGCAAAGGGTTGAGTCAATTAATAGTCTGAGTCACTTCCATGACATCACTTTGTGTGCAAAGGGGATCACAGGGCCAGTTTCCGCTTCACCTCCAGCTGCCTCTCATGACACCAGTCTCCATTGCTGTTTAGAATCACGGAATCATTTAGGTGGGAAAAACTCAACAGCTCTAAAGCTCTTTGAGTCCGACCATAAACCCAGCTCTGCCATGTTCATCACTAAACCATGTCCCTGAGTGTCACATCCACAGAAGGACACAGGAGCCCCAGCCAGACCACACCAATCACCAGAAAGGTCAGCAGCAATTAGTTTGTTAATTTTATTTTAGATCCTACATGAGGTAGGAACAGACAGAACCTCTCAAACTACTACTACTGACAAACTACATTTTGTCATACTCTGGGGTATTAGTGGAATAACAAGAACAGCTAGACTACATGGGTGTCATTAATCATCTGAAACTATTCTATGACAATCCTGATGGCATCAGGCCCTCCCCCAGCTCATCCCTACGCACCCTGCAGAGCTGCAGCTCTGGCACACAGATACTCCTCAGCAGCACAGGGGCACCGGCACCTTGCTCAGGATGGCACTGGCTTGAAAATTGATCTCCACCCACTTGAGACTGGTTGATGGGGTGAAGACTCACAGCCTCTAGTTCCTGGTGCCCAAGAGGGCTCCCTCACCCTGGGCCACATCCAGAAGAAGTCCAGGGCATGGGCACTTGACTTGTGGGAGACATTGGACATGGTGGGAGACAGTTCCTACCCACAGCTTTAGAGATTAGAGATGTGACCCAGCACTGAAATAACACCAACCTGGGGCCCCTGAGACTGGCCAGAGTTGGGCCAGGCTGACCTTTTCCACAATTCACTGGGCTGTCACAGCAGAAATTCAATTTGTGATTGTCTTTAAAACACCAGAGATGAGGGAGGACCATGCAGAGGAGATCCAGACCAGTTACCAGCTCCCCCTTCCCAGCTCACCTTTGCGCAGCAAACTCAACAGCATGATCTGTGGGTTATCCTGGCATCCTTCCTCAGCAGCCAGGTTTGTCCAAACCCTCTAAACACGTTATGAAACAACCTCACCTGAGACCTCAGTGCTGTGATGGGCTCTTCCTCTTACTGGAAGGGCTTTCACAGGTCTCCCCACCCTGGTACAACACTACAGCCAGTGCAGTTTTTCTCAGTATGCTTGTAGGGACTAAACCCAGACCATCTCATACCAACCTTTCTGCTAGGGTCAGGGTATTTTTTAAACAGAAATCCCTGTTACCAGCTAGATTCTTTCCCTAGAGCTCCAGCAAGCCCTTGGGCAGCACTCTTCTCAGTAGCAGGAAATAAGGGTACACCTCCATAATTACCTCAGTTACCCTCCATCAGCTGCAGCTGCTTCCAAGGGTAGTGGAGCCAGAGATGCCTGCTCCCCAACAGCTGGTCATCCCACACAGCCCTAGCTGGATCCTAACCTGCCCATTCCCATAGGTAACATCAGCTCACCCTTCACCAAAGACTAGGGCCTTATCCATCCTGCCTTGAGCCACTTATCAACTAACCCTACCCTGCCCAGCAATAAAGCACCAGAGAGGAGTAAATTTTTATTGCTGCTTCTAGTTCTGCTCAGAAAATAATGTGACTTCCTGGTGATCTGCCTTAGAGATAAGTGGGCAAGGCTGGAAAAAGCAGGATTGATTCCACCCAAATGTCAGTCCCTTTCAGATCTAGGATGGCTCATTTCAAGCCCCAGCTTGCTGCTGCAGTCTCCTTCCCCAACACTCCTGACTGAGGCCAAGCCAGCAGATCAAAGTCCTTTCACCAGCTTGCTCATGCCTATTTAAAACAGACACCCTAGGAAGAGACTCAGTCACGAGCACTGAAAGGTGCTGCACTGGCTCTGCTCCCGTCCATGCTGGTGGCTGGAATCAGCCACAAAGCCAGAGATATCAATTCTGAGATGAGTCTAGGACTTAAAAAAAAAAGCCCACAGGATTCACACTCACCCAGCTGAGCATGGAAGGCCCTGCTGCAGGCAAGGACTGCAGAAACAGCTTCCCCATTCACCCTGTGCTCCCTCCACTCACCACGATGCGGGAGGTGGCAGCACACGCTCCCTCCTGGTCCTACATCGCTTTCAGCACAACCCCCCTCGGCAGATCTGGGACTACAGCAATTTCAAAGGAAACTGGTGAAGGGAAGGACTTCACTTACAAATGGAAGTGACTTCTGGATGACAGACTCCTTCAAAAGATGAGAAAAAGCCATGAAGCATTAAACACAGGAATAATCTTAACTCACAGCATCAGCCCCACTCCTGTGCAGCCCCGGTGACTCTGTGGCTCTTAGCCGTGGTGGTCCAACAGACCACACAGGCTGAGGATGGAGCTGGGGGTATAAACGTGGACTAACAACTGGTAGCTCACAGTGCTAGGCATTGACTAGCCCTGAAATACACACCTCCCTTCCCTCAGCAAAGAGCAGAGCCTGGTACTGCCCCGCCGGCTAGTGCTCTAATCCCTGCCATCTGTGAGGGAGAGTTTGGCCGTGCCTGCACATCTCCATGAGAACTCGAATGGATTAGTGTTAATACTGGCTTTTAGGGGAAAAATCAAGGCTCAAAAAGCCTGGGAGGAAGAGCTGCCAAGCCACTAGCATGTTGGATGCAGAACTGAAAGTCAGAGGAAAAGGGAAATAGTTTCCACCTCCTGTGGGGGAGCAGGTCCCTCAGCAGTCACTGCTGTGCAAGGGGTGCAAAGAACCACGGGTGGTCACAGAACTTGGATTCTGTGTGATGTAACAGCACGAGAGTCCATTCGGAAGCACCCACAGTCCTGCTGTGCAGGTCTGTCATGACACCTGGTGGCCAAAGGCACCCCTGCAGCACCTGCCACCAGCCCACCCCTTTTTCTAATCACAGATGAAAGATCTCATTTCCATTGGCCATAACCACTCTGTGAGCCAAGTTTCACCTAGATGTTTATTATATATACACATCCTGGAAAAACAAGGGAGCTCTTCCCACTGCACAGTTTTTTTTGAATGACTGTCCATGCTGCTGGGTCAGGCTGCAACATCACTCCTCCCATGGACTCACATCTGTGTCAATGGCCACACAGTTATAGGCAGCATAGCGCAACTTCTCTTCACACACCTTGGCTCTAGGGATGGCAGAAGGGGACAAAAAATAAAGATGAGGAGGAGTTTCCATTGCTGCATTTGCCAGCTGGGAGGACAAGACGTTCACCAGCTGCTCACAGACAGAATCTCAACAGCCACATGGGACAGGCAGGAGACGTAAGGGTGGCCCTATGGGTCAGCACCAAGGTTTAGAAGAGAGCCCAGACACACAGTCTCCCAGACACAGGGAAGCACCAAAACTTACGTGGGATAGTTGGGCAAGAAGAGAGTGCTGGAGCAGGTGGATGACTCCGGCAAAGCATCTGTTGTCTCAGAGCTTGGGGAGATGGTGACAAACTGGTTAGTACCAGCAGGCCAGTGAGGCACTGGAGACGAGATCACACACCCCTTTGGTGTGGGATCTGTCAGCTCTGCAGCCTACAGAAGAATGGACTCACCCCATCTTGTCTGGATAGATGTAGATCCGTGCTGGAAGGCGGCTTCTGCCAGTGACAAATCTGAGGAAGCGGCTGCGATCCTCTGTGAAGGAAAAGCAAAGGTATCAGCAAACCCTAGAGGGATGTACAGCTGCTTCCAGGTATCCCCAGTGATAGCAAGCAGTTCCTTCAGCCCAGCTGCTTGCTCTCCTTGGCTCCCAGCTGTTGCCCAGACAGCAGTGAGGGTTGGTTTCACCCTCCCAATTCCCAGCCAGCACACAGGAGCTGTCATGGCATGAGATGTGCAGGGACAGAGCAAAGCGCTCACCGTTGGTGAAGTTGTTGAGTGCTTCCCAGAAGTACTGAACACGGGTGTCCTGTGGCTCAAAGTCCTCAAACCGGGCTGGCAGAAAGGATACAGAAAAGGTGTTCATTAAGATCCCAGCTCCTCCTTTTTTGCCAGCACAGGAAGAAACCTCTGGGTGCCCACAGGGGTGAGCACATAAAGCCAAGGTGCAAGGACATGCAGTCAGATCCCTGTGGATCAGCCAGATCCACACATCAGCTCCACAGGAGCTCAGATACTGGCAGTGTAGGGATGCCCCAGCTTCTATTCTGAGGCCCAGCATGGAGTCAACAGACACCCTTGCCCCCACCAGTACCCAGCTAAAGCCAGGAAGCACACAGGCCCACACTGTCACTGCAATAAAGACTAACACTGGCCTCCCACATCTCTCCTTGTCCCAGCACAGACAGAAGACAGTCTTGTTTTCAGGAAAAGAATTTTCAGCAGAGCCCTTCACTTACTGAGTTTCTTCAGGGCATCAACTGTGACTTCAGGGTCTCCACAGACCTTTTTTTCCAGTTCCTGCCACGTAAGGAGGTCAAGAACAGCTTGGGGCACCACCTTCAGCAGCCCAGCCTGCATGGCCATGATCTGAAAAGGAGACAGGGCAGGTAAGCAGCATGTCCTGCCTATTTCCCTGACTCATGGCTGAGCCTAGGGACTCTACTGGATGCAAGCCATGTGACTGCTCAGCAAATGCTCCAAGGAACCTGAAGAAGGGGACAGAACCCCAGAGGGATGCATCCCAGTTCATTTAGGAAGCCTGTGTCAGAGCTGGGAATAAAAACCCGTATCACCCACGCTGCTACAAGCCACTCTGCCCCTGAACAACTCCATCGGCTCCAGGACCTCACCAAAAGGGTTGGCTACCATTGCACTAGCGAGCACAGGGACACCAACCGTGATGCATTTTACCAGAAGCAGACTAGGGGGGTGTCTCTGGGAACTGATGATGACACCAACACTATGGGACAGCATTACCTGCTCCTTGCTCTCCTCCAGCCGCGCCTTCTGCACCAGGCGGATGAACTCCCTACGGTCCTCGTAGCGCACCACAGTGTTGCTGCCGTTGGGGATCAGCTCCACCGCGCGCTGGTCGCTCAGCACTGTCGTGTAGGTCAGCTCGTTCCCAAATTTGAACTCAAAGGTGTCTTTGTCCATGACTTCCATCATCTCTAGGAGCTTCACCTGCCCAAGCCCCAAATAAGTGCTTGTCAGAGAGATGCCCAGGTCCCCATCTCCCCCCTTCCCAGAAAAGTGACAGTGACACAGCATGGGATACGCTGCCCTAGACCCTGGGCCACTGCATGCTTAAAGCAGCAGTCAGCATCTCTATAGGCTGCATCTCTATATGAGCATTAGATGCACCCTATAGCTAAAGAGTTGCCCTTTGCTGTGTGTGTTTCTTTGACAAATCACAGGAGGGAGCAAGCACATAAGGACAGGGACACAAATCAGCACACTGCTGAGTGCTACAAGGAATAGGATAGGAACTGGGAGGCTGTGCCTCTCACCAACATAGAGTCCACAGCAGGGAAGTCTTTGCTCCAGCTGACCTCCTCCCCTGTTAACTGTTTCCATACAAAACCAGGAAGAGCCAGGACCTGAAGGAGAAGAGAGATTTTGCTGAGTCTGTGTGAAAATGAGACATCCCCAAAGAAGGACATAGGACAAAAATGAGACACAAAGCAGCTTCCCTGTTCCCCCTGTCCACATGCAGAGTTCATCATAGCTAAGCAGAGTCACTGTCTCCCAAGCTCTCAGCAGCATCCCCCAAATCCCTCAGCCCTAAACCCTGCCAAACACCTTTTGTCCCAGAGTCTGACACAGCTTTTCCATGCTCCTGTCAGACAGGCTGCAGGAAGGGGCTAACAACTCCTTTTGCGGCAAATCTCCTCGCAGGGATGGTGTTGAAAGCTTACCAGAAACTCCTTGCCCCTCAGAGCTGCTCCCATGATCTGCCCAATCCACTCATACTTTGGGAAGTCTTTACAGGAGGGGTTAGGGACATACATGTCCCTGGCTTCTCCAGTGCCGTTACCCTACAGATGTGGGAGGCAAAACTCCAAGTCATGATTTGAGCACAGCATGAAACACCACAGACCATTCCTGCCGTGCCTTTGGGTACTTCTCACAGCAGAAGCAGGCTAACTCCCCATCCTCCTTGACAACATTCCCAGTGAGAGACCAGTCAGTATCCAGGCACTTGTTGGCATATTCTAAAAGGAGATGCCACAAAACAATTTACCCAACCCTTCACAAAGAAAAGCTTGTGACCAGCAGAAGCAGGTATGGAAGCAGGTATGTCCCTGGCATGCAAGGGGACAGGGACAACACTGCACTACCCGGCCCAGAAGGGTCTGTCCCAAATATCCCAACCCATGGCACCTGGTTGGACGTGCGCACAAAGAAGGGCAAAGGCACAGGGGTGTCCGTCGAGCTGGGGCACAGTTCCTCCGACATGTCCGCCAGGCTGTCTCGAAAACCACCACCTGCAACCCCAAGAGAAGGATATTTTTAGTGATGTGAACTCCCCATATGCTGACTCTCAGTTATGGAGCAAAGATGAAGAATCCTTCCTGGTCCAACCTGGTCCTGGGTTTAGCAGAAGGCTCCTGCCAGAGCCTTATGGAACCGGAGGAAATAAAACAGGAGAAATAACATCCCTGCCTGGCGTGGGGAGGACAGTCAGAAGGAGCATTGGCACTGGTAAAGCTGCTGTTAGTGACTAATGGAGGTCTGATCCCCATTCCAGCAAGCAGCAACTAGGATATGGCTGAGAGCAGCTTGACAAGGCAACCTGCCTTCCCTCTCTGCTCCATGGGCAGTAACACTGGGAACAAACAGAAGCCCCTAGAGAACAGCCAGCCCATCAACCCCTGCCTGCTCCAAAGTTGCCCCGTGCAGTCCCTACCTTGGTCGATGATGCCCTCTGCGATGAACTTGCACTCCCACCACTGGTCGTACCGCAACGGCCACCTGCAGAGAGCCAGCATCGCCTGAGCTGCTACTCAGAGCCAAGGAGGTGCTGGGGAAGCAGCAGGCACAGCAGAAACACCAGGGGACTAGGGTGGAGCAGCCTGGGTTTAGGATAGTACAAGATCTCAATCTCCAGAGACAGCTGTATCCTAAGTAGGGAGGTGACACCCTGGGGAATAGGCCCTCATCCCATGGCTGAGCTGGGTCCTGTCCTAGCAAAACCTCTCCAAAGCACAGGACACACAAAGGCTCCCCAAACACCCTGCTGTGACAGAGGACACAGCTCCCAGCACTGCATGATGCCCCCTCTCACCCAGACACCACTTACCTATAATCTAGAGGCTTTTCAAACTTGTCTGAGGGTTTCAGGCCTTCATATACCTGCAGCAAGCAGAGGATCAAGGCTGGTATCCCTTCTCCAGAGGAACTGATGCCAGGTGGAGGCAGGAAATTGGAAGAAGTCTGGTTTGCCCAAAACCATCAAATACTGACTGAAGCTGGTCTCTAAATGGTCTAGAAACCCTTCATTTTTGGAAAGGGAGCACAAATTACAGTGCCCCACTGTATGGAGCTTTAGGCCTCAGAGGTGCATAGAACACATTAAATTTCACAGCAGTCTGGGCTGTTTGTGCACACACAGAGCACTGGATCCTTTGGAGGCGGGGGGAGAATGAGCACAGGAAGATCAGCACTGCTGTAAAACCATGACACGGGACTGTATGCAGCTGCACAACTGTTGTCACATAAGAATTCTTTGCTGCCCTTTTAGTGTAATAAGACTGTTACATGCTGCATTAACAACATGCCACAGAGAGCATCCAGGACAGTAGAGATTTCAACTCAGAGATCCCAAATACCTCCTAGATGTTATTCCTGGATATGGGATCATCAGCACATGTAATTATAGAGCCTAAGAGTCACGTGAAGAGGCCTTGAGGGTTCTAGGTATCTCCAGCTCCAAGCTGCCCCTTCCACCCACCTTTATGTGGATCATTTTCCTTCTGGGATGCCCCACTCTCCCCAGAGCAGCAGGGACCCTTCCAGGAGGGACAGTACCTGGGTGAAGACAGCGTTCTTGCAGCTGGGGTCCAGGGCAGGGTTGTCTCGGTGCTCCATAGCCAGGCGTCGGTTAATGTAGAGCCGAGGCATGAAATTGGGCTTGCTGGTCTCCGAGTCCTTCAGGCACTGCGTGATGAGGGCTGTGCGCTTCTTGGACAGCAGCAGGAACTGCTTGATGTGCTGCCAACAGATATGTACAAAACATGTCACCTACTTCCTACTGTAGACACCACACCTCCGGGTCTCTCCCTTTCCCAGGGCTGCTGCATTCCCACCCAGACACATTCTCCTTGGCAGTATTCGCTCCCCCTCTGCCTCTGAAAGATTCTGCATTCTGGCTTTAGGGAGACATCAAGCTCAGTCCTCAATCCGTCAGCTGTCATCTGATGCTCAGCCCCCAGTATTGCATAGACTCTCTTTTACCTTCACTCCCACCAGAAAATTGGTCTTACTACCCCTCCTATTTGTAATCAAAGCCAGCTCCTCTAAGCAAACAAGAATCCTCAAATGGTTTGGGTTCTATGTTGAGTTGGCCTGGAAACACACAGAATGGAGCTATCCCAGTAATGTCCAGCATATGTATTCTTGGAGAGAATGTAAGGAAAACAGACAATTGGAGGGACAAACTCAGCATTATGAGAAAGATGGAAAGCAAAAGCTTATTAAAGCCAGAAATGAGTTACTGGTAAAAGCCTTGCAGTTTGGACACAGCCAACTCAAAGCTGCTGGCAGAAAGTGCAGGAACAGAGTGTCCTGGGCTGAGATCTTGTAGGGGAGATTTGTCCAGCTCACGTGCCCAGGGCTGCTAAGGTCCAAGTGTTTTGGAGGGTGAAATGTTCTGGTTTGATTCTTCTTGTTACCCCGTAGCTACATGCGTCCACATCCCCGGTTTAGCAGCAAAACTGACCTCTAAACAGTATCACTTTTCACAGCATTAATGAACTGAGCTCAGCCAGGTATTCCCCTTGAGCTGCTTTACAGGCAACAAGCACTGGCTGCCTCCCTTGACACAGCCCAAGCACAGCCACCCTGCCAGACTGAGGCCCCAGCAAGACACCCTGCTCACCTTGAGTTTGCTGAACGTGCCAACAGTGTGGTCCCAAGCTGGCACCAAGTGATGCAGGACACTGTCCAGGAGCTTGATGAACCTAAATCCCAAAGAAGGTATTGCAACACAGGAGGAACAGGGATCTGCACAAGTCTATTCCAGACCAGGCAGCCCCTGGGCACAAGCAGAAAAATAACAACTCATCCAAACCAAACCCAGTGTAGTTTTTTACATCACACAGCCTTTGGTACTAAATTTCCACTCCCTGGGCACTGCAGTGAATCTTGCACCCCCTTACAAGGGACTCTGCATGTACATGCCCCTACACTGCACAGATGTGCTGTGCTTGCAACACACAAGGCACTCACTGAACTTGAGCTGCAAAACTCCTCTGAAAGCGTAGGGGAGCTACCCCAGAGAGCCCTCTTTGCTCCCAAATGATTCTGCTATTTTCTCCAGCGTCCAGAATGTCTGTCCCAAAGGGAACCACACAACTTCACAGCATCCAGCCACGTGCATGCTGGAGATGGCACCAACCCCTGCAGGCAATTCCACCCCACCTGTCTGCTGCCCTCCACACAGTACCTTTGAATGAGCACAGCCCGCCGGTACAGCAGGTCAGGGTCAGTCCCTTCCAGGCGAGGGTAGCGCACCAAATTGGGCAGCTGGAACATGTCAGCACTGAGCCCCAAGTCCCTCTGCCGGGAGGATTTGATTTTGATGCCTCGGATACGAACGTCAATCCCATCATCTGCCAAGGAAGACCATGGATGATATGACCAAGAGAAAATAAGCCTTTCAGCACGGCAGGCCTACAGACAGAAGCATTAGGAATGTGACCAGCTCCACCAGCTCTGGGGCTGGGCACGGAAAGCCTGAAATTTCTCTGTAAAGAAGTGAGGCATTTACAGGAAAATAAAAAAACTAAATAATTGAAGGCAGAGAAAGGATGAAAGCTGAGAACTTCCAAAAGATCAGATCTCCCTGGAGTTTCCCTTGGTTCTTTTGCATCTCATCAGAAATGTCTCACAATGACAAGAAGTCACAGAACAAACTCTTTAACTACAGTATCACACAGGTGCATTATGGATGTGGCCACTGCAGCCAGCCCTACCTCTGCACTCCACAATCCGGATCTCGATGACAGGCAGGTGTGTTGTCATGTCCTCAAGGATGCACACATCCCCAATGTAGCTGCTGCAAACACAGCACAGATGAAGGCTGAAAGGCTGTTCTCTCGCCCATCCTGTCAAAATCCACTTGGGTGCTTGTAAGGGAAGAGGGTTTCCATCTTTTGAAATGGGAGCCTGTGGCAGGAACCCAGACCCAGTTGCCTACAATACAGCTGAATGCCTGAACCTGCTGGTGACACAGGTCCAGGTGACATGATTCTGATGTGCCCCACAATTAAATCGGGAGAGCACTGAAGACTGTGCTGTCTGCTGTTGTAGGCAGAGCGAACCCACAGCTCAGAGAGCCTGGCTGGGGCCGCATGGCTGCTTAGGGTTGGAGTGTTCAGCACCTCCAGCCCCTGCAAGGGCCGCGCTAACCTGTGTACCTCCATCCACTCACTCCTCAATGCAGACGTCGTTCAGTTTCTTCAGATTGTCTCCCTCGCCCCCGTACACAGCGACCCGCTGGGGTGTGAAGTTCTCATCGTTGGAATCCACTGTCAGCAGCAGCTTCCTGCGAAGGGAAGCAGGACATGAGGAGGAGTCAACCGCATCTGAACACCCATTGCTGTTCCCCTTCATTGCCTGGCCACACTGTTACCAAGTACATGCAGCTGGTGCTCTGATCCCCAGGTACTTGCGACAATGCCAAGACCCCTTCAAACCCAGAGCCAGGGTAAAGGCTGAGGGACTGGGAGTGCATGGCATATTTGGGCCACGACAGACTCAGTCAGAGAGAGGGAATCACAGAACTTGCCCCAGTCACAAGCCAGTGTGCAGAGCAGAGATGACTCACTTGACAATGGTGCCTTTCTTCATGTTGAGCCGCACCCAGTGCTGGCCCTGGGACCCATCACTCTCCCAGTACGTGTCAGCGCGGCTGTCGGTCAAGCATGACACATTGAAGTCCTCCTGGAAGAGGGCAGTGAATGAAAGGAAGATCAGATGGGCGTGGGATTAACTTCCCTTTAGCAGTTACTTTTGTCATGAATCTTAGTGCTGGGGGCATCACACTGGCCTGTTCCCTTAGCCTGGCTGTGGGTAGACAAAGGGAGTACACAGGACACTGGCACTGGACCTCTGAAGTGCTCTGGGGTCTCACACACACAGCACAAAATAACAATCTCTCCCTAAAATCAGCTTAGCAACTAATATTAGCATTGGCTTCTCAAACCACTGTCCCTCCAGGGGCACATTACACAACATGCTGCATGATGCTCTCCAGGCTTCTCCGCCACATCCTCAAACATAGCCCAGTCCAGAGCAGCACAGCAAGCTCCACGCTCCACAGCCCCATGGCACAGCTGGGCCAGTGCAGCCTTGTCCCTTTAACCCACCGTGTAGGACGAGACATCGATGCTGTCCACGTACTGCTTAACGCTGCCCAAGTTCTCATCTTCCTTCCCAATGTGGTCATACAGGAAATGCACTAGGTCTTCATCACATTCGTAAGTCCACGTTGGGGGCACAAACCTACCAGGGAGAAAGGATTACTGGGTCTGCAGAGCCAGAGGAAGCCAGGCTTATGGGTCAAAAAAGGGAGGTCTGCATCCCACTTGCCTTGTCTTGCCCCATTTCCTGCCTTTTGCAGGCTTATCTAGGACAGGACTGTGATGCACAGAGCTGTTCTCCACTGCCTGTCTTCCTCCCTTTCCCCCCAACCCCGTCTGCAGGAGACAGCTGTCTGAGCAGCCAGGGAGAGACAGCACCTTGTGCCCCGGCAAGCAGAAGTTGAGAAACGGTTCATACCGAAGCTTCTCTACTGCAGCCTCATCCTGCTCCATGGGCCTGGGCTTTGCTCCGAGGCGCAGGGAGTACGTCAGATCCACCACCTGCTCCCATCTGAAACAGCACAGAGAAGTGGAGGGAGTGAGAAAATTCCAAGAGGAAAAAGGGAGTAGCTTTAGGGGGAAGGTTAGGGTTTAAAGCCCCACCGTGCTCCATCACCTCCAGCCTCAACTGTCACACTTTTCTTTCCATCCTTCCACACCCAGCTGGGCAGGTGACAAGCACAGTGCCCTAGCCAAACCCAGTTCACTCCACATCCGGCATCCTTCTTGCCTCATTTCCATGGAACATGTCCAAACGGACTGGGGCTCCCCAGCCCAGAGCAGGAAGGGCCGAGGGGCAGCGTCCCGAGCCCCTAGACAGCTGGTCCCGGGTGAGCACCTCCCTCTTCCCGGGGACCCAGCGGGGCATCGTGGCGGCCCCGCACCTGATGACGGGTTTGTAGTCAACCCCGAAGAGCTGCTGCTGCCGCTGGATCCGCTCCGTGGACTCCACGGGCACCAGCCGGTCCCCGCCGTCGGCGTGTTTGCACACCAGCACCCAGCCCTCCTCTAGATCGCAGCCGCTCCGGTACTCCTCCAGCTGCTCCTGCGGGGACAGCGGGCGGTCAGACGGGGCCGGGCCGGGCCGGGCCAGGCCCTCCGCGGGCTGCCGCCCCCGCGTTACCTTGCTGAGCTTGACCCAGAGCCCGGCGCCGTTGCAGTACTCCTCGCCGGTGGCGCGGAGGCAGCCGCCCTTCCGCACCTCGATGGTGGCCCGCGCCGCCCGCTTCCCGCCCCGCGCCGGCCCCGGGCTGTCCCACACGCTCAGGAGGCTGCGGGCGGCGGCGGCGGCGGCGGCGGCCGCGGGGTCCTTGCAGATCTTGTACTGCACCTCCTTGGGCACGTAGCAGAGCGCGGCGGGCAGCGCCCGGGCGCGGCGGAAGCACTCGCTGCACTGCAGCAGGAACCGCAGCCGGCCCAGCACCTGGTGCGGCGCCTCCCCGCCCGCCCGCATCGCGCACCGGGCACCGGCC
>NW_020955208.1:909008-1117196 GCF_003031625.1 Empidonax traillii
CGGCCGCGGGGTCCTTGCAGATCTTGTACTGCACCTCCTTGGGCACGTAGCAGAGCGCGGCGGGCAGCGCCCGGGCGCGGCGGAAGCACTCGCTGCACTGCAGCAGGAACCGCAGCCGGCCCAGCACCTGGTGCGGCGCCTCCCCGCCCGCCCGCATCGCGCACCGGGCACCGGCCGAGCCCCGCTCCGGTTTACGGCGAACCCCGCCCGCCGACAGGCAAGATGGCGGCGCCCGTGCCACGTACGGAGGAGTGAGGAGCAGGGCAAGATGGCGGCGCACGGCGGGGCGGTGTACGGAGGGGGGCGGGGTAAGATGGCGGCGGGCGGGGAGGCGGGACTACGGCAAGATGGCGGCGCCGGCGGGGCGGGCCGGGGGCGGGCCCGGGCGGACCGCGCTTCGTCGGGAGGCAACGCGGGGGCCGAGGAGCGGTGCAGGAGATGGAGGGTGGTGAGCGGCTGCTGTGAGTAACCGGGACCAGGCAGGGCTGCGGCTCCTCCTAGTGCGGTGACAGGGGACACGCACCGGGATCTGCACGGGGGACCCTGGTGTGGCTCTAGGAACGGCTATCTGGGCCTGGGGATGGTGCTTTGGCGCTGGGGTCCTGCACTGGGGACACTCGTGTGACTCTGGGAATGGCGATCTGGCGCTGCGGGGGCCCCGGGCATGGTGCTTTGGTGGCGGGGTGCCGTACTGGGGCCACTGGTGAGGCACCGCGGGGGCCCTGGGGTTGTGGTGCTGGCACCTGGGTCCGGCACTGAGGTCGCTCTGTGGGGGTTGATCCTGCATTGAGGAGGCACGGGGAGTGCTAGTTCTGCACTAGGAGGGATCAGCAGGGGCACTGGTGCGGTAGAGAAGTTGCTGGTGCCACGGCGGAGGTTTTGAGGACTTTGTTCCCCTGAGCCCCGCGGTTCTCGGGGTTCCTCATCCCGGGGCCGGTCGGCCTCCAGCAGCCCCTCGGTGATGACACCGCGACGGAGGTGCTGGGGACGCGTGGCCCGGCACAGACAGGGGCGCCCCTGCCCGCCCCCGCGCCCGCTCGTCCCAAACCTCTCCAGGCGGGAGCAACTGGCGGCCCCGATAACTTAATCTCGCGGGCCCTGGGCCGGGCATCGCCTCTCCCTGGGGAGGGCCCCGCAGCCCCCAGCAGGAAGAGGCCCTGGACTGTGGTGGGGAGAATTTATCGCGTTTGTCACAGCTGGGCCCAAGCCCTTCCCTGCGGTCAGCGGCTGGGGAGTGGGGACGAGCCGCTGGCCATGGCATCCCCTGCCCCAAACCCCTCGTGGGTGACAGCCTGTACCCGCTCTTTCCCCCGTAGTCCCAAAGGCTTCCCCAAGCTGAAGAACGACACGTTCCTTCGCGCGGCGCGCGGGGAGGAGACGGAGCACACCCCGGTGTGGTGCATGCGGCAGGCGGGGCGGTACCTGCCAGGTGAGCCGGTGTGGAGGCACGTGGGGTCGGCGAGGGGCCCTCAGCATGCACCCGGTAACCTTTGTGCTGGTCCCTTGCAGAGTTTCGGGAGACCCGGGCAGCGCAGGATTTCTTTGCCACTTGCCGGAGCCCCAAATTGTGCTGTGAGCTGACGCTGCAGGTGAGAGCATTCCTCAGCAGGGTCTGTGTGTCCCCCCTCTCCCTGACCAGACAGGGATGGGGAGAAGCCTTGGGTCTGGCTTCCCCAGGTGGTGCCAGTAAATTGTTCAGCGCTTGGAGACCCCACTGCCTCATGTGCTTGTCCAGGCCCTCCATGGGGAGGGGTCCCAGCCCCTCACTGACACTGCCTCTTCTCTGCAGCCACTCAGGCGATTCCCCTTGGATGCTGCCATCATATTCTCTGACATCTTGGTGGTGCCCCAGGTGAGAGCCATTGCCAATGACATGGGGGGCAGCCACTGGGAATGGGGCAGAGTTCAGAGATGCCCCATTCCTGCTTCTTCCATTCTCCCCTTTCCCCAGGCGCTGGGCATGGAGGTTGTCATGGTCCCTGGCAAGGGACCCACATTCACAGAGCCCCTGAAGGAGGTGGAGGATCTGCTGAAACTGCGACAGAAGGTGGATGTGACAGCGGAGCTAGGTTATGTCTTCCAGGCCATCACTCTGACACGACACAGCCTGGAGGGCAGAGTGCCCCTCATCGGCTTCTCAGGGGCACCGGTAAGTGATGTGGCTCCTCCATGTGGGTCTCCTTGCTGGGCTCCTTTGCCCTCCTGGGGTAACACCAGCCATGACACCTCCAGATGTGGGTGCTACAGGGCTGTGTAAGTGGGGAACATTCAGTGCAGGAACAGCTGTGCCTCAGGCTCTGAGGTGCTCACAGGTCCTACCTTCAGCACTGCGACCGGTGCCTCATGTCTTCTTTCATCTCCATCACCCTCCTCACTTCACTCCTCTCCTGCCTGCAGTGGACACTCATGTCCTACATGATTGAGGGTGGCGGCTCCTCTACAATGTCCAAGGCCAAGAGCTGGCTCTACCGGCACCCCGAAGCGAGCCACCAACTGCTGCGGCTGCTGGCTGATGTCATCACTGACTACCTGGTGGGGCAGGTGGCTGCTGGAGCGCAGGTGTGTCCTGGGGTATGGGGACAGGGCCAGGCTGGAAGGCAGGGACTGGGGACAGGGAGCAGAGAGGGTCCAGCTTCTGGGTGGAGGAGGGAGAGGGACTGAGGTGTTGCTCTCCCAGCCCCATGGGAAAGCAGTTGAGTTGCCATCCCTGGAGGTATTTGAGAGATGTGTAGTTGTGGCACCTGGGGATATGTGGTGGGTTTGGCAGTGCTGGGTTAACTGTTGGACTCGGATGATTTTAAAGGTTTTTCCCAGCCTAAATGATTCCATGTCTCTGGCAGGCGCTCCAGCTGTTTGAGTCCCATGCAGGGCACTTGGGCCCAGAGCAGTTCCAGGACTTTGCCCTGCCATACATCCGAGACATCGCCCAGGCTGTCAAGAGCAAGCTGAAGGAAGAGGCGCTGCCCCTGGTGCCCATGGTGAGTCGGGGCTGCCTGGATTGACCCTGGCTGCTGGAGAGGGGTATATCCCCTTGGTACCTGCTTGCCCCATTCTGGCCCGTGGAGAGGGGCCTGACCCATAGCAGAGCTACTGCCCATCTCCTCCCTCTCCAGATCATCTTTGCGAAGGACGCGCACTACGCACTGCGTGACCTGGCCCATGCCGGATATGAGGTGGTTGGTCTCGACTGGACCATCCGGCCCCAGGAAGCTCGGTAAGAGTCTGACAGAGCATTCAGGTGCTCCTCTGCCCTGAGCCATCCCCGGGCTGCTCCAGAGCAGGGGGAGGTAATTGGGCCACCATGCTGCAGCAACCAAGGGCTGCACTGAGGGGTCCTGGGTGCCCTGTGGTGGGGGCTGCAGGCACCTGGCTGCCCTCAGCCTCTGCGCCACGTGCAACAACTCACAAGCTTCCTCTCTGCTGCAGTGCACAGATAGGGAAAGATGTCACCCTGCAAGGGAACCTGGATCCTTGTGCTCTCTACGCACCCAAGGTGAGCCATGGCTATTTTCAGCCACCGGGGCTAGTTCCAGCCTGTATTAAAGGCCTCCTGCCTCAATTTCCCCACCTGCAGTGCTGGCTTGTGTCCCAGAAGTCCCTTAGACTGGCTGGGGACTGGGAAGGATGGGACTGACATGGTTTCCCATGGTGCCTACAGGAGAAGATTGGCGAGCTGGTGAAGAAGATGCTGGAGGCTTTTGGGACCCAACGTTACATCGCCAACCTGGGCCATGGCCTCTACCCTGACATGAACCCTGAACACGTGGGTGCCTTTGTAGAGGCCGTGCACGCTCATTCCCGTCACATCAACAAGCACAGCTGAGCCTGGGGCCTTGAGGATAGGACTCTGGTTTGGGCACAGTCACCCCAAGTAGTGTGTTGTCACAGGGCTCCCTCCAGGCTGGGCTGCAGCATTAAACCAGCACCTTCTCTGCAGCAGCCGTGTGGCTCTGGCTGGGGGGATGGGGAACTGGATGGCCCTGAAGGACATGGGCAGTTGTGGCAGGCAGTTAGAGTGGCATGTGGGGTCAGGGGGAACCCCCTGAGCTCTGTCCTGTTGCTCAGAATGGGGAAACGGGTGCCAGGACAGAGGGACTGCCTCTCCCTGCCAGGCTGCACAGTGTCTGTGCTTGCAGGAGAGGATGTGAGCCCAGAGCACACTAGGCATCTCCTGGCACTGTGGATGCACTCAGCTCTGCTAGGGAGGTGGGCTGCCCGAGGCTGGCAGGGTCACAGCCTGGCAGCTGGGGGTTCACAGCATGAGCAGTGCCATAGTCCTGCTCAGGTGGGAATAGGCAACATGATGTCAACCCAGGGCAATCCCAAGGGGGTGAGAGACACAGCTGGACTCACCTGGGGAACAACCAGCACCACCAGCACCCTGCCACACTGGTTGGGATGGCCCTATTACCACCATCACCCTTCTCCAGCTCCCAGTCTCTTTGCAACCATCCCACCAGTCCTGCAGTTCTTCCCCCATACACACCTCCTCATCTCTCCTGATCCTCAGAGGCAAGCTTGCCTGGGGCTCAGCAAACCCTGCAGAAGTAAACCAGGAACCTTGAGTTATGACTATCTGCCACCCCATCCCACACTGCAGCACACTCACTGCGGTCCAGGCTGGCTGCAGGATGGATCGAGACGTGGGTGCCAACACTGCTGTAGCTGGCACAGATAGGGCAGTGCCTCCGGCATGATCAGGGACCTGCTAACACCGTGCGTGGCAGGGAATCGCACCCAGAAGCAGCCTGGATGCCTTGCCCTTGCTCCAGTTCCCCACAGGAGCCGGGTACCACAGGGAGCAGCGACACTGCCTCCTCCCCAGGGCTCTGCCCAGCAAGTGTGGTGACCCCCTGACTTCAGAGAAAGGCAGGAGAGAGACGGGGGGTAACGTTCATCCCTTTTATTATTAAACATCAGATGAAGAGGTCGCACACACACATACACGCACGCACGCAAAAAAAAAAAAAAAAAAAAAAGGGAAGGAAAAAAAGAGAGAAACAGACTGGTTGAAGACCGCTATTTCGGTGGCAACAGAGACCGAGTACAATTGGTTTCCTGGCCGGTTTGCGGACACAAGTCACTTGCCAAAAAATTAAAAGTCAAACCAGACAGCAGATAACTAGCCCACGTTCTCTAACTACAAGTCACCATCCAGACCGGCCCTGGTCCCCCAGCCCTCCCAACCCGCTGGCAAAGAAATGAACCAAAACCGAAGAGCCACCGGCCCAGGGCTGGAGTCTGCCCTTGGTGCGGGGTGAGCTGGGAAAGGCCGAGCGTTGGCTGCACCACGGAGCTGGGAAGCAGAACGGTGCGGGGAGGTGACGTGGCTGCACCTGCCCCCTCTCTCCCCAGGAGCCAGGCGGCCCTGGTGCCCACCCGGGCACCTCACACCCCGCACCTGCCGGGAGACCGCTGCGTGCCAGGCGATGGGCTCGCGTCCTCCAGCGCCAGCCCCACGTGTGTCCGAGCGAGCATCGCCCCGAGTCCCTTCCTTCGCTGTCCTCCAGCGCTGGGCTGCTGCTCCTCCTTCCGTCCGTCCGTCCGTCCATCTGTCCCAGGGCTGTGAGTCAAGCAGATAGTTCGCCTCCCCCCCACACCCTTCTCGCTGCTGACAATGCCATGGGAACCTGAGAAACGTTCGCGTGCCTCCTCCTCTTTTTGTCTGTGGTTTTGTGTAGGTTTTTTTTAAATAATAGTTATAATAATAATAACAATAATAATAATAATAGCAATAATAAAAATAATCGCCCCAGCCCACAACAATTTCAAGTATCCCCCAAATAAAAGACAGAATTATAAATAATTATAACTTTACAATTTAATAATTGACACATATACTATAGTATTTACAGTATCATAAATGCTTTTTTTTTTTTTTTGTGTTACTTTTAGTAAGCAATCCCTGAGAACAGTTACTTTTACTTGTTTTTATTGAAGTATCTTCACAAATAGAGGAGTTTGCATGTCTCGGGCGGGTGGGAGAAGCACTCTGCAAAGCCATCGCTTTTGGTGACGCATGAGGTTCTAGTGTCGCAGGTTTCTTTGCTCGCTTTTTTTTTTCCTTTTTTTTTTTTTGTTCTTTTTTTGTTGTGTTTTTTCTTTTTTTTTTTTTTTTTTTTTTTTTTTTTTTTTTTTTTTTTTTTTTTTTTTTTTTTTTTTTTTTTTTTTTTTTTTTGTTAAATTCCCCATGTAAGTTTAAAGATTTTTTTACACTTTGCAACCTTCGTATCCCTCCAGCGACCGCGTCCTTCAGGAAAGAGGTATTAGATTTCCAGGTTAGCTTTTGGTATTGGCAAGGGAGGGCAGGGTGAACCATCCTTTTTTCCCCGTGGTTGCCTTTTGGTTTGTGCCCAAGGAATCTCTGGATCCTCTCAGTGTGTGAAATGGTTAAATCCAAGAAAGAATAACATTAAAAAAAAAAAAAAAAGAGGAAACAAAGAAAAAAAAAAAAAGAAACAGAAGACCAGAACAGAGCAGCCTCTGCCGATGGGGGGAAGGTGATCTCCACTTTCCTTCCTTCTTCTCTCCCGAGTCCCCATGCTGTGGGCGGACCCTGCCAGTGAGCACGGCAGGAGCCGGGGCTCACCCAAACCGTTCCCGCACCAGCAGCATCAGTTTTTTCTTGCCTTTGTAGATTTGTTTGAGATTGTCAATGAACTGGGCGAACTGTATGTGCCCGTCCTGCGCCAGGAGGAAGGTCTCCCTGGCCTTGCTGAGGAACTCGATGAACTCCCCGTAGTGCCGCGGGCTGATGTGGGTGAGTCGGGAGTGGGTGGTGTTGATGTAGGCGCTTATCGTCGCGTCCAGCAGCTGTCGCAGGGGGGCTTTGTCGGTGGACATCAGCTTCCCCGAGTTCCTGCGGCCAGGGATGCCGGCCAGCCCTGGGGCTGTCATGGTGCAGCGGCGAAGGATGTCCGAGAGCACCGTGGCACAGTGCACGCTCTTCACCACCAGCGGGATGATGGCCGCCAGCTCGTTTTTGCCCAGAGAGTGGCTCAAGGCGCAGGCCCAGAGCACGTCGTTGATGGCCGGGTGCGTGTCCTGGTTGTAGGCCAGGTTGAGATGCGTCATGGCCAGCGAGGCCAGTTTGAAGGCCCGGAGTGGGTAGCCCCGGTGCTCCATGTAGCGGGCAATGGTGAAGAGCTGGGTGTAGGTCATGCCGGTGGAGGCGGCGTCGATGACGATCTGGTAGGCAGTCTCGAAGGCAATGTGGTCCTTCTCACAGAGGGTCAGGGCAGACAGGGCGCAGTTCTGGGGGTCCTTCATGGCACACTGCAGGGCCAGGGTGCGGGCGCAGCTGGCCAGCTCCTCCCGCTGTGGGTAGTCCAGGCTCAGGCGCAGGATGGTGTTGTGGGACATCACTGTGGCCGCCACAATGCTGGTGGCTTCCGTGGGAGTGAACAGCGAGTACCAGCTCTGCAGGATGCTCACCAGGGCCCTCACCCCTGCAAAAAAACACTGTGGTCACAGCACAGCCCTGGAGCCTGGCTCAGTTCACAGGGCTCCTCTGAGACCTGGAGACAGGGTAAAGCCAGCCCACAGCAGTGCTGAGCTGCTGCCCCTGCCCCAGCAGGGACAGGGCAGGGGCGGACAGGCAGAGGCTGCCCTGTGCTGCCACGCTGCAGGGCACAGCAAGCACTGCTGGCCTGGCCCACGTACAGGGGACCCATCCCAGTCCCAAACCCAGCCACTGCTGCAGCCCCAGCCCTGACAGCTGGTGCTCTGAGGTGCACTCAGTTACCCAGGAAGAAATGGGAGACCCAGGAGAGCTCAGATTCCCAGAACTACAAATGACCCTAGGATTTCCACGCCCAACCCCACTCCCACCACATGTGGGCCAAATCCCCTCAGTGCAGTGAGGCACTCACCTACTTCGGTAGCACATGTCACCAGCCACCTCACCATCTCCCGCCGCCGCCAGTTGAGGGTGGACAGGGTCATCCGCATCACCTGTGAGGCAAACTTGGGGTGAACAGCTGCCCCACATGGCTCCAGAGAGGCCACCCAAAAGAGCGGTGCTTCCCCTGGTCCAGCTGGCTAACAACTCTCTGGTGCTGCCTCACCTCCACCCAAACCACAGCGAGCACAGGGGCTTCCCAGGGCTGAGCTCCCCTGCTAAGGACCATGCAGGGATCAATTTACTCATTCCACAGGGAGCACCCTGCTTGGTGGAAGACCTTCACCAGTGTTGCTGCCACAACGTGTGGGGCAGAAGGGCCACCAGCATCCCCAGCACTATCCCGTACCTGGAGCCCCAGTTCCAGAGCCACATTGAGCAGTGTGGTGTCAGAGTTGCTGTCAGCTGGCGTGGCGATCTTGAATGCATCCTGAGCCAGCTTGAAGATCAAGGAGGAGGAGTGGATGTTCTTCTGGATGGCCTCCAGCACCGTGCGTAGGCGCAGCATGTCCCCTGTGTGCAGGCAAGAATGGTCAGATGGCTCAGCCTTCCTCCACCTTGCCCTTGAGCATCATCTCCTGCCTGCACCACCTTGTGAACAGTCCCTTCAGCATGCCAGCCCCTCTGGACACACAGGGATGCTGGATCTGGCCCTGCAGTCCAACAGTCCAAAATCCACCATCCTCCCCAGGAGGTGACACATCCTACAGCATCCATCCTCACTCAGGTTCATCCTCTCATGGAGAGGACAAACAACCCTGGCTGATCCCAGACACGTCCAGGAGCTCAAGCAGACATCTCCAGGCACCTGGATGTTCCACCCTGTCCTCAAGTTCGACAGCTGTACAGCTGCCTCTCCCCAGGAAAGGAGGGGTTTGGGGAGATGCCCAGTACTGAAAGGCTGCAGAAAGGTCAGTCTTCATGCAGGAACATTAAAAAGAAGAAGAAAAGCTGTTTGCTGCACACATACTGTCTTGCCCAGTAAATCCCTTCCCTACGCAAGGCCGGGTTGGGGTCACCCAGACTCTCACTGCACCTTGCTCCTGGATGTCCCAGAGCAGGTAAGCAGCTCTTGCAACCAAGGCAGGCTGAGCTACGCCCAAAGAAGGGGGTTCATGGCACTACACCCAGTGATGCTGTGGGTTTCCTGCCACAGGAGGTCATGGGTGCTAGAAAGATACATGATGGCACTGGGAGACAGGGCAGGATCTTGCAAGAGGGACCCATCGAGGCATATTAATATCATGATCCTGCATCTAAGCTTGGGATGAGAGACCTTTGGGGTGTGTGCAGAGCAGAGGTGCCAACGTGCCACACCAGGTCTCCCTGCTTCGTTTGAGCTTCATGTTCCTGTTCCCAGAGTCGCAGACCGAGCAGATGAACCTCATGCAAAGACAACCAAATCACGCACAGCGGTGTGAAAAACCCAGCGCTGCACCTGGACATGCGGAGACATCTCGGGTGACTCACAGCTAAAGATATCGCCTGCCGCCCACTGCAGCCGCTCGCACCGCCACCAAAATCCAGGCCTCCCTAAAAATGGCTCGTGGGGGCGCAGGCAAGAGGGGCTGCGAGGACACAGGATCACATCAGGACGTGCTGCAGCAGGGGAACACCCCAGGAAGGGCACGGTGGGGAAAAACAGATGCAATCCAACAGCTCCGTGCCCCTCATCCCCCATTAGGCACTGGAAGGGAGAAAAAATATCTCAAGGATAAGCCAGGTACCAGCTCTCCATCAGGGCACTGCAAGTCAGGGGCAGGACACCACCAGCCCTGGAAAAGCAGCCTAGAGGAGGAGGCCGGAAGGAGAGAAGAGGCTGCCAAGGCAGCGAGGCTGGAACTTTCTGGCAGCTCATTTTCCTTCCATCTCACTGGGAAAAACCTTCCCCATCAGCCTGGCAGTACCAGGACAACAGTTGGCAGTAGCACTTGCTCGGCCCACTGACCCTCATGGGACACAAGGCATCCTTGTGGGGCTGGTTTCTGGTCAGAGGGATGTTTAATGAAAAGCCTCTGCTTGCCTTCATCATTGTGCCTGGCAGGAACTGAAGAGGCCCAAGGGACCAGTGAGGAGGTGTTTCACGAGCCCCTTGTGGCTGGGAACAAAGTGTCCCACCCAGCACGGCTGATCCCATCTTCAGCCCTCACAAAAACCACTTGTGGTTTGGTGCCCAGGGAGGTCTTCTCCCTCCTACAGCCCATGCAGGATCATTACCACACGACAGGAAGGGACAAAGCAGAGGTCAAAGGATAAGCAGCTTCAAACTAAACCATGACATGAACCCACGACATGCCTGGCAGGGCTCACTAGCCTGGCAGCTGACTGTGCTGCAGGGCAGGCACGGTCCTGCATCACCCAACAGCGCTACCCAGGACATGCAGCACTGTGGTTGGCACCCCTGCAGGCTTGCCTGCACCTCCTGGGAAACTCCCGTCCTGCCCCGCTGGAGCATGAGCCCTTTGGGACAAGAACGCCACAGACTCTGCTGGGCTGCTCCATGGCCAATTCACCACACCTTGCCCATAGCAGGCTGCCAGTGGGGCACCCAGCTGGTGCTTGAGGGAGCAGAAGCAAGACCTCCCTCTTTTCCTCCAGGAAAAACCCTTCTATGCTCTTGTGCAGCACCATCCCATCAGCTCTGCCCCGGGGCTGCCCTGCCACCAACCTTTGGCTGCCGTGAGCATGGTGGAGGCCAGCTCGCACTGCTGTGACTCCAGGTGCCCCAGGGTGAACCAGCGCGGGTACCTGCTGGGCACCACCGACACCAGGTGGTGGGGGTGAGTCACGTCACCGGACGGTGCTGTGGTCTCCAGGACAGGCAACCTGAAGGGCAAACGGGAGAAGGAAACATCAGACCCCCAACCCAGCCCTCGGCTTCACTCCCTGTCCCCGAGGCGCTGCCAGGGCGAGGCAGGGGCTGCCTGCAGGCAGCTGCCTGCAGCGACGCCTTTGAAGGCATCCTGCTGCAGGTGTGGGGCTCCCAAGGCTGTGTGCTCAACACATGGGCACGGGGATCAATCTCAGGCCGACTTGAAAGGAGGAGAATGACCCGTGAAGCGATTTATAAACTTGTAAGGGAAGGCGTAGACCTCACAAAAAAAAAAAAAAAAAGGAGAAGAAGTAAAATCCCTCCTCCCTTCCCACTCCTTTCATGTCAGAGCACCCAGCAGAATTCCTGACTGTATCATCTGGTTCTTCTTAAGATGCTTGGTTATGATCAGAGGCAGTGGCACGTTTCCCCAGGGCCTCCGCAGCCCGGTTAGGTTACCTGCTTTTGTGGGGATAGCCAAAAGCCTGGAAAAACCAGGGGAGAAGCCTAAGGAAGGGGAGTAGGAGTCTCGTGTCGCCAGCCATGGTGACAAATACATGTTAGCTTTTAAACCCCTGAGTTGGTGCTGGTGTCACTGACTTGATGGCTAGCTGAGGCAGGTAGGAGGGAAACTGTCCCCCCAGACGTGGAGAGCATCCAGCTGTCCCTGCTCTCCTCACTTGCAGGCTTGAGGTAACCACGGGGCAGCAGAAGCCCAACCTTTCTAGCCCAGGTCAGAGACACCCCAACACAGGGAGTCCCAGCTGGCAGCAGGGGATGGGCACTAACAGATGGTGAAGGAGCAACGTGCACCCCCAGGGAACTCGGTCCTGTTTGATGGCCGGAGGTCTGGCAGGGCATGGTGCCCCCATACCCCACAGAGGCCCTCCACTGCTTATTAGCTCTGGTTGTCCTCTGGTTGTCCATTTCACTGAGGAAATGCTGCATGGAGATAATGCTCTGGGCCAGGACTTTTAATGGTGTGAGAGAGCACTTGGATGCTCTAGGGTTGATACTCCTTCAAACATTGACTTGTTTGGGAAATTCCAGCTTTTTCAAGACCAGGCCCTGTCAAAACAGTGCAGTACACAGGCTGATGTCTGAAGTCTGTCATGCACCAGGAAAGGAGATAAGGCAGCTCTCAGCATCAGCTGTGTCCCCAGTTCCAGAGACAGAGATGGGATTTAATGGAGAAGAGAGTGCAACTGTGTTCTCCACCTGGCTCTGCGACATCCTGGAGCCCAGGGCAAATCATCCACCCATCTGTGCCAGGATAACAGCCCTTCTTGCAGGCAGGGAGGGCTACAGGGTGCCCGAGGCCTGGCAGACAGAAGGCAGATGACAGCCCTGTGAGTGTCTGGGACCTGCTCCGGCAGAGGATGCCCGTCACGGGGACAGGCAGGTGGTGGTCCAGCCTGGGGTGAGGGGCTGAGGTGGAGAGCTGGACCAGCAGACATTATTGGATCCATGCAAATATTACAGATGGGGCTTATAAACCAGGAATCACCCAAAACGAGAGCAGGAAGTTTTTTGCACTGCCGCTGTGCCCACGTGGCCCTGCGCACTGCACAAGATCCCAAGGATGGCAAGCTCCAAGCCTGACTCCACTCCCGTCCCTGCTCTGAAGTTGCAAAGCATCCCAGCTTCCCACTGAGCACAGGAGAGAGGCAAAAAGGGGGGGCAGAGACAGAATTAAACATGCACCAACCTCATGGCCCGCAAAGCCAGCTTGTATGCCAGATCTGCATCGTGGGGCAGCAGGGCAGAGAACAGGTATTTGGCAAAGGTGTGCATGGGGACGCTCTCACGGTGGATGACTTCTCCCAAGCCGCTGAAGGGACCACCTAGGCAGAAGCAGAGCCCATCAGCCATAATTAGCACAGCAGGATCTGTGGCTGGGGTTTGCACCACCCCGAAGCTCTGAGGATCTGCTGCCCTGGCACGTTACTAAAGTTAGATCCAGGGCTGCTCTCTCCTCTTCTAAAGAAACCTTTCAGGTCAAAAAGCCTCAGAAACTGAGGTGCTTTTGCCTCAGAGTTGGTCTTTTCCCAGGGGTGCCAGCAAACCCTTGCTTTGCCAGGCGATGGGGCAGAGCAGCCATCCTACAGGCTCTGCACCACGCCTGGAGAGGAAGAAGCCAGGGTGAGGTCAGACAGGAGTAAACTTCGGAAAGGGCACCTCAGAGATGTTACCAACATTCAGCTAAGGCACAGAAGTCAGGTAGATGAGCTGAGTTCTCACCTTCCAGCAGCAAGATGCACTGCTTCCGCAGGGTCTGCACCAGCACCGGGTCCAGCTCCAGGTCCTGCAGCCGAGCAATGATCTGCTCCTCGTTGCGGCACACCTTGTCCTGGGCATAGAGACCTTCAGGCATCACTCTCTGCTGACCCATCCCCATCAGGGCCACCTCTAAGGCCAGGGACAGGTAGGACTCGCCACTGTCTTGGCTGCCGGTCACGACGGGCACATGTTGATACACTGGGGGTTTGGAGTCCCCAGCGTCTGAAAGGAGAGAGAGCAGATGCAGTGGGGTTAAAAGAGTCTTCCTAGGTAGCAGAACCACGCCAGAGGAAAAAAACCTCTCAACTTCAGAAGCAAGACGCACACTTCCCTTCCTGCCCACCTTCAGTCACCCAGAGATAATGGATAAAAGCTCCCTGAGGGAGATATGGGCTTCCCCCTCCCTTCTGCTGTCACTGCAGGAGACCCAAGACATGTTCAACAGGGTGCACAGCTGACACCAGAGCCTTCCCATGGACCAGCACACTTTGTCCCAGCTCTGCTGAGCTGCCCTCCTGCTCTGCTCTGCTCTGCTCTGGCTGCAGACCCTGGGGCTGGGAAAACTCAGGGTCACTACCTTGCTTCTCTGCACGGCAGCTCTGCCCTGGCTGCTCCTGCCAAGGCAGTGAGGGCACACTCAAAGCCCAGGTGTCCAGAGCCCCCAACCTGCACCCACCTCAGCCACAGCCACTGGGAAGGGAGCCAGGAGGAGCACTCGGTACCTGAAATTTCAAGGCAATTTTCCTCTTCTAATCTACAAGCTTCGGTCAGGGTGAGAAAGAGGCAGCCGATGGGGTTCAGAGGGTGGCCTACCCAGCCCTCCAGGTTGGTGATGGTTGTTGCTCCTCGCTGCAGCAGCTCTGCAAAAAAAACAGAACGGAAAGATGACAGAAGTAAGGAATTTAAGGACAAGTTCTGCACCCAGAGGGGGTCTCTGAGACCTTTTTTTCCTCCCACAGCCTAGACATGGTAGTTCACAAGGGCAAGGAGCAGCTCAGAGCAGCCACCAGGCACAAACAACAGAGGGAGCAGGCACACACTCACAAAGGTGCCCCTAAGGCCACATAAATGACTGCATGCAGTGACATGTAGCAGCTCTTTCTCTGTTCCAGGAGGACCTGAGGGACTGCAGAGTCCCAAGATAGAGTCTATAAAGCCAGACCTGCAGCTTATGGACTAATTCTCAATGGTGGCCTGAACATTTTGGAAATACAAGCAGAAATCTCTCCTGAAATGACAAAGACTTCCAGTAAGTCTTAAAAGTTCCATCTTTTGGTGATGTCAAGCTGGCTGAGCTGGCAAGGACCAAGAGTCGCTGACCTTCAGCAGCACTGCAGTACCTGACCCCCAAAAGCTCCCTGCAAAAGGAGGAACACTGGGATTGCCTCCTGGTACATTTACTCAGGAAATGCAAGGTGGAGGTGGCACACACAGCCAGTTACTGCTGCTCTGCAGAGAGGCAGCTCCTCTTTAATGCAGGCAGCACTTGCCTGGGCAACCAGACAAAGGCAACTGGACACAGGCAACCAGACACCAGCGACTGTGGGAGCAAGAACATCCCTGCTCCAGCAGCCTGAAAGCAGCATGTGGGCAGCTCTGTCCTCAGCATGGGAGTATCAACTCAGGCTGGCTCAAGCAATCAGTTTGTCCTCCTAGGATGTGAGTGATCCCATGCAGTGCTGCCCACCCTCAACCTCTCCACTCTTGGAAGCGGAGAAGACTTTCCCAACCAGTTTAAGACACCCCAGGCAGGCCTCATGAGACACTTCTCCCAATACCTTTCTTCTGATGCTTATATATTTCCAGCTGCCTTTGCTGCTGCAGTCGCAGGGTGTTGATTATGGCAACGGTTAGCCGGAGAGCTTCCCTGGGATAGCCGTGGGAGCGCAGGGCATCCACCCGAGCACAGGCTGTCGGGACGTGTTCTGCAAGGACAAGCACAGGGGGCACGGCTGAGCCAGGCGGGCACAGACATTTACGGGGCAGAACTGAGGCGGCGTCTTCTTCTCCCGATCTTCCCCACGCCCCGGCTCAACTCCTGCTTCCTGTTTTGAATTCAGCCCTTTCTCCCTGCTCCCTGAAGGGATGCCTAGCAGGAATGCTAACGGGGCTCCTACCACATTCAACCCACGGCAGCCACGTCAATCCCTAAATCCCCACCTCCACAGAGCTTATCTAATGGAAGCTGCAACACGGCAGCTCCAGCGCAGGCTGGTGCAACCCAGCCGCTCATTTCTCCTAAAATCGGGATTCCTCTCACTGCTGGTGCACCCAAACACTTCCTGGTGCCCTGACCAACACCCCTCCCTGCTCTCGTGGCACAGGTGATGATACACAGGGCATCCAGCACCACGCTGGGGACACTGGCAGGTTTGGGGTGATGCTCTGAAGTGCTTCCTTAACAGCTCCACGGAGAGAGCTCTGCAGACACCCCGTCTTTTCTGCAGTTCTCCTACCTGGTGTTTTATTATTAGGAAGAGTTGCATGGAGCCCCCTCCCAGGACTCACAGTTGCTTAGGAATTCATCTGCTCCTGCTGCTTATTGCTCACCTGAAATCACAAGCAACTGTGGAGAGGATTATGACTGGGTGAGAAATTAGCAGGAGCAGATGACATGACATGCTGCATAACGAGCAGCAAAAATCCCATTTTCTTGCAAGATGTCCTACCAAGGGGAGAAAAAAAACCCAGGCAAACACAGAAGATCTAAAGTTCTGGTAGAGGGATAATTTCTATTCCTGGGAGAGCTCCAAAAGCTCTGGAAATGCAGACAACCACCTCCACAAGTGGGGTTTTCACATCCCAAAGGTCACCCACAAAGAATACGTGAGGAAGAGGTTGTCAGAACAAACACATCTGTAAAAGAGCTTCTTGTTGCTCCCTCTATTCATCTGCTAAATGGATGAAATATTCATCTTCTCGCTGAATTCATCACTGGAAGTTGCTGACAAATCACACTCTTCTCCCAGCACTGAGTCCCTGAAAGGGTGCCAAGAAAGCAAAAGCGCAAAATCCAAAAGTCACGGCAAATACATCAGAAAAATAACACACAGCAACCAGCTGGACTTAAGGGCTCAATTGAACCCAGATTAGGCTACAGACAGGGGAGCTGTGTCCACCACATTCCTTCTAGATGGAGCCCATGCATGCACTAACCCACCAATGCTGCCTGTGGCTGCACAGGGAAGAGCCCTTCTGCCTGCAGCTGCCCAAAACTCTTCCCAGAGTAGAAATATCCTCTCCTGCTCCAGCTAAGTTGTACCAGCAGCCTTCACGTGGGCCCTTCCCTGGCATTAATAGCAACTTAGTGTCTGCTGCTCCAGAAACCACCTCTCTAGACAGCTTTAAATATTCTCTTCCCATTTGGCTGGGTGGTGGCAGACCCCAGCTCCTGGAGTATACAACAGGTGGGCTTTGACGTGTTCCATGTCTATACATTCACCTCTTGGGCTGTAGGGGATGAGTCATCCCCTCTCCTGGAGGAGGTGGGGGCTTGTGTCTCCCATTTTGGGAGCTGTCCAAAGGCTGACAGCCACACCAAGCCCTTCACGTCACTTGTTTTCATCCCAGACATGGAGCTGCCAAGGGTCTGCAGATCTGCCCAGGGACATGACTTTGCAGTAGAGAACTTCTGTGGCTTGAGGCACATGGGCTAAAAGTCTACAACACGGGAGGGTACTGGGCTTGCCTCACCCCTTAAGCTCTCATAAGGCTTAATTGTACCACCTACTCATTGCCTTTAAGGGGAGAGTAACAAGGTGAGAGCAGGGAATTAAAAATCCAGAGGATGCAGCAGTGCTCAGCAGCCAACTTTCAAGGAACTTGAAGTGTCCAGTCCCCCTGTACTGAAAAAAGTGAGAGCTTGCACTGGGGACAGCTAAAACACTGACAGAATGAAAGAGGACATGATAAGCTTGGTCCAAGCTGCCTAAGAGGAACCCAGACTGTAAAGGCGTGGGGATTGCTCTAAGGACTGTGGCTGGGCATCAAATTCCTCTGCTTGCCCCACCCCTCAGGCTAAGGATCAGGGAAGCCATTACAGTCTAGGATGCAAAAGCTTTCAAGGACCCCGGGTAGGCTTGGGTGGCTCTTCTCCACCACCAGCCCTCCCCACACAGGCCATGCAAGGGGCTGCTGGTCTGGATGCTCACCCAGCCACAGCGGCTGTCCCTGGGAGTTGAAGAGGAGGCTCTCCCCCTCCCGCTGGTAGGAGGGGGACACGTAGAAGTCGCTGCTGATGATGCGCTGCAGGTGGCTGTCCTGCCAGTGCAGGTCACAGCCCTCGATGGCCCGTGTGAAGACGGTTCGTCTGGGCCTGGCCAGCGAGTCTGCAAAGAGAAAAACCATCAGGGCCTTGCTGGGGCAGGGGCAGCCTGTTCCTCCTCCCAGACGTGACCTCCCTGGAGAGAGCTCTGCCTTTACAATGAGAGCAAAGCCCCACCTGGTCCCAGCCCAGGGGCCCATGCCATTTCTGAGATGGGCACAGGGGCTCTGGCTCCTGCACTGTGGCAGATTGCCTTCGGATACCTCTCCTGCCCAACCCATCTCTGATGGAGACTAATGTCTCTTTAGACAGCATTGCTAAGTAACTTGCTAGAATAGGTGAATTGGCCAGAGAGGTGAGAAAAGAGGCAGGGGCAGCCCGTCTGTTCGCTTTCTGACCGCAATCCACTGTCACATACAAGGCTGATGTCTTGAAACATGGCAGTTCCCTCCCCCACAAAGCTCAGCATGCAGGCAGCTGCCCACGGATCAGGACTGGGCTTCCTCAGCATTACTGCCCTGCAAACACCATGAGCTCTCGTCCTCCTCTCCAACACAAAGTCCTGGCTTCACTGAACCGCAGCTTCTTGGATCAGCAGCACCTGAAGCCACGAAGGGAACCACACGAGTGTCTGTCATCTGTCTCCGGGTGACAGGGGGAACCATCACCTTCCAGCAGCCTCCAGGGGCTGCGTGAGGGGGCGGGAAGGGAGGAGACAGCACTGCCTGAAACCCCCACTGCTGCCCTGCAGTGGGTGTCTGTGCTCTTCAGAACTGCTCTGTAACTTCATGGACATTTCTGAAGCTACCAAATGCTGGACGAGCATTTCACTCCATCCAGATGGATCAGGCAAGTGGTTTGTCATAAGAAAAAACATGTCTGGAGTAATCCCGCTCTCACTTCAGCCCCACTGGATCATGAGGGCCAAACACAGCCGGTGGGCTGCAAAACAGGAAGCCCCAAAGGGGATGCAAGGCTGAATTTTAGGTCCTGCAACCCACAAGACAGGCCGAGAAAAACGCATTCAAGGGTGGAAAACAAAAGGCACTGTTCAAAGCTGATCCAGGGAGGCTGGATAAACACGCTCCGGAAAGGATGACAACAAGCAATTAGCCGGAATGCTGCAGGCACCCCGAGGTGGAAAGAAATTAAACAGGTGTTTCTATGTTGAGAACCAAGCCTGCTCACTTTACCAGGAAGGATTTCAGGAATCAGCTGTTCTCCTTCAGTAATAAAAGAGGCTGGCAACAATCTGCAGCAGTATTTGCATATGCACAAACATGAACCCTGGGACACCTCCAGGATCTGTGCTGCTTTCAGTCCCCTGCTTGGAGAGGCAGGAGCACTGGGAGAAGGGGACATCCCTGGCATGTGCTTTGGAAGCTCCCTGCAGGTCTAAAAAAAAGTGACCTGCTCAGCCCCAGTAACCTGCCCTAAATGCTGAAGTGAATCTTTGGGAGAGCTGGGAACACCAGTGTGGAGTCCCAGGGCCGGTGCAGGACATGGAGCAAGGCCAGGTTTAAATTAAGCTGCTCCCTGAGGATGGGCATAGGGAGGCACTGGAAACAGCAGGGTGTGTGGTCCTGGCTGGCCATGGCTGGGGTGGGTTGGCAGGACGGCCACACTCCTGAACCACTGCTGAGGGACTAATCCCACCCAGAGGAGTGAAGTTTCCTTCACCGCTGTCCCCCTCTCCTCTGGCCACACATAATACACCAAAGAGTACTCTAGTGCACTAAACACAGACATGTTAAGAGCAGTGACATTCAATTACTATCTACTTCAAGCAAAAGAAAGGAGAAAACACGTTTAAATTTAAAGGGATCAAATGCTTTGTCAAGGGTTGAGAAAATATCACAAGGAACGACCCCATAACTGCATTGCTCTGCCTGTGCTCTGCACTTGAACTGCGTTAACACTCCTGGCTAATGATTTCCCTGCGACCTGAATCACACCCTGTAAATGAGGCTCGAGGGCTGGGAAAGGGACTCTGCATCGTCTCCAACTCCTCACTCTCACATCAGAGCCAGGGCTTCCGAGCTCAGCTCTGCTCCAATGCAAGTGGTACTGGTTTTCTGTATAACCCCACACCCAAACCTGCACAGATCGTTGGGGTCTAAACTCCCCCAAAGTTAAGTTGCTTTAAAACGGCCTCTAATTTGACACTTAAAACACAAGTGACTTCACCTAAGATGTAGCAGAGACAAATCTTTCCAGGCGTACACAAAACCAGAGGCAGCGAAGAGAAACATTCTGTATTCCTAGGGCTTCCAGAAACACCACCAGCAGGTGAACTGAGGTCTCTCAGCTTTGGGTGAGTTTTGACCTGACCCCAAGCCCTGTGGCTATCAGCTGGATTTCCACCCCCTGCCCGGACTCACCTTGGCTGTGACCGGAGCTCTGCGTAAGCGCGTTAGTGATGTTGGGAAGCTCGTTACCGTAATTGCCATCTTCCAGGGGACAGACGTCCATCTCGCCCCACTTGCGCAGCTGCCGGAGCCAGCAGGATTTCTCTTCCAGCTTGCAGTGAGGGTTTAACACCACACACACCCACAGTGCCCCTAAACAAAGCCAAGAAGTCACGGAGGTGCCACGGCCGTGAGCGCGGGGCAAAGCTCGGCGGCCGCCGCGCTCGCTGTGAGAGCCCGCAAGGTTTCATCGAGGTTCATAAACTCATTTCAGCATAATGCACAGACCCAGGAGGGGGATTTACACAGCTTTTAAATAAGAAGGAAATTAACTCTATCCCAGCTGAAACCAGGACAAAGTAAAACTCCTCCATAATGAAGCTAAATTATAATCTCATGAGATGGGGGACAGTGGGGAGGAGGGAAGGAGAGAGCGGCTGTGTATGAATTTGTGAGTGCTTCTGTCTGCCAGGACAAATCTAGTGTTTGAACTACACATCAAAGCATGCTTAAAAACACCCTGGCAAGCTGCAGAGTCTGTATCTCCAAAGACTAACCTGATTTTGATCCTACCCACGTTCCAAGCGCTTTAAAACCCGCTCTGAATGCTATTTCATCTGCTATTGTTCTTCAGGCCATTTGCATTCAACTATTTAAAAAGGAGATTTGGTGTATTTTCTTTCTTTTTTTTTTCCCCCTCTTTTTCTTTTTTAATCCCCAGTAGCCCCCAGCCTGCAGAGGAACCAACAGCAGAACCTCGAGCTTGGCTTGATGTCGTGCAGGCAAGAGCCCTCCCAGGTGCGAGTCCTCTGGATCTCACAAGCAGAGATGCCCACCAGGACACCCACGCTGACGCCCTCTGGGTCAACCATGGGACCTCACAGTCCTGATAATGTTGTCTGCTGAGTGAGAGGTAAAACCAGGACCAAGGACATCTGTTGTCATCAAGATTCAACTCATCCTTTCATAAAACTGACACCAGTGCTGAGAACTGAGCCTTGCCAACTCTCCTGGGTCACTCACTGCTCTGATAAGGGCTACAGCAACCTAAATAAGTGCAAAACCATGAATACTCCTCTAGCTAATTGCATTTCTATCCAAATTTCCCTGCAAGGCTGCCAAGATGCAGCGAGTCCCCTCCCTTGTGCCTGCCCCACGGGATGGGATGGCTGTGGGCTGGCACATCTGCAGTGTGAGGTGTCCCCAGGGATCCCCTCGGGCTGAGCAGCTCCTGCTGCTCCTCTCTCTGCCCGTGTCAAATCCTGCCATACACATGGGACAGCTCAGCCTCCTGCAGAAACACACTCCCTGCCTCTCCTCCGCAGGGCCAGCATCAACCTGGAGCACTTTCCTTCTCCCTGCCCTGCCTGCTGCTCTCCCCCACCTTTCCATGACTCCCAGAGCCAAGTTCCTATCCCAAAGTGACAGCCTGTGGCAGGACAACATCACCCAACACGCCCCTGCTGCGCAGCGAGGGGATTCCTCCACGAGCCCAAACCCCTCTCCCTCGCTGGCTGTGTGTTGAGCGGCAGCTCCCCAGCTGCACAGCCCTGCCACCGAGCCAAACAGCCCCGAGCGAGGCTGCAGCTCCCACACAGGCAGCCAGAGCAGCCAGTCCCTTTGCCAGGCAACACAAGGCAAAAGCAGACTGAGCAGTGATGTCCTGGCCCCGGCCCCGCTCCGGTGTCTCTGCTCCTCTGCATTACAGCTCAGCTCTGGGGGTGCTTTTGGGGTGCGCCTCCTCAGACGCATCCTTTGCCAAGGTGGGACTTGTGGACATGTCTAGTTCAAAACATTAGCAAGGCGTGGAGGCTGTGCACGTCTGGCTCCTCAGAGCAGCCTGGCTCGGCAGGAGAGACGTCACAACGCAGATGGTGGCAGCAGCATCACATCCAGGAATGGGCACGGGGAAAGCAATCGCAGGCACTGAGGACCAGCAAATGTCCAAAGCAGCTCTCTCCTGGTCCAGCTCCATCTGCCTGTCAGCTTTGGGGCTCCAAGGAAATCCCACCAAACCCCCAACTCCTTTCTGATGAACACGGGGGATTAGGATTTTTGAGCTGCAACATCAGCGATTAATTAATGTGTAAAGAAGCTACCTCCTTAGGGGCCCATCCTTCCCAGAGTCCATGTAACTCGCTCCCAGGCTCCTGCAGGCTCCACAGGGGACGCACAGACATGGCATCTTTGAAAAAATCAGATCTCAGCTCCAGAAAACGAGTCTTCCTTAAGGCTCTGGTCGCTGCCCCTCAGCCGAGTGGTGGGTGCCTGCCCACTGCCACTCTGAGGGCACAGAACTCCCCACCTCCTCGGATGGCCATGAGGCAAATCCTGCACTTGGCTCCTGGTGCTGGGCATCCCCTTCCCACCAGGGCTCCTGCCTGTTGTCACTGCCCTTCTTCGCCCACTTTGGGGCTCCTTGTGTGAAAAGCAGCCTCCGGCAATCTCAGCTCACGCCTCTGCTGGTGCACAGAGCTTGGCTGACAGGCGGTAACGAGGCTTGGTGCTCTGGCTCCACCGCCCCCAGGAATGGGATGCACCCGCTGGGTTTTTGGCTCCCACAGCTCAGCTAATATGCGATCCTCGGAAGCCTCATGACTCTGCTGCCTATTTTTGGGAGCCCTCCGAGGCATCCTTCGCCTGCCAAAACGTTATGCCCCTGGGCTCTCCTGCAGAAGGGAAGATGCGGTGGGGAGATGGGAACAAGGAGGGAAGTGGGATTTGCATATGTCTCGGTCATGATAATTATCTGGGAGATAGAACAGAGTGGTTTTCTGATCCCTATGGTCAAGTGACATCAGCTGACAGTACAAGTGACTCCTGTCCTGGGCCAAAATGCCACGCCAGGTCAGACTCCGCGTCTCTTCATATGCTGCAGAAACCTTCATGTGAACTTTCCGATAGCAGGAGGTTAAGCGGGGAAACAAAGCAGCAGATCACGATTAAGCTAAGCCTCTAAACAAAAATGCTTTTTGATGACGGGGCTGGGTGCAGGGACGGGGGGGTCAGCGCCTTCCCAGCCCAGCGGTCCTGGCTGCCGGCCCCAGAGAAGACAGGCGCTCCGATCCCGCGCCCAAGTTTCCAAACCATCAAAGAAATTCTCCCGTTTCCCACAGGGTCGCTCCCCGGCTTAATCTGCTGAAATTCCCCACTGTAAACAAGTGGCCGAGATAAATAAACCCGTCTCCAGGCAGATTAAGGTCAGGCTGCACTTCAGCTGGTTTTTCGTCTATTTTTTGTAATTAGGCTTTAATCGTAAGTACTAATGCGCCAGGGCAAATACTCCCACGCTGCTGAGCTCTCCAGCCAGCAGGTCCTTCCTTTGGCTCCCCAGCAGACGGGGCAATAGATGTTCAGTTGGCAGCACATGCACAAGCAAACGATCTCATTTTTTATTTTAATTTTTTTTTTTTTTTTAAACTCTGAAATCCTGCAAAATCCTTTACATTTTCCCCAGCACAAATCCACAATCTTCTTTAAGGCTGATCTTCTTCCAATCCCATGCAAGTCTGTGATGCAGTCTTTGCTAAAATCAATGATTAATTATTAAACACGCGCCCAAAATAATTTCCAAGAGACCCATTTTTCGCTTCCACGTGGTGGAGGATTGCGGTCTGGGCTTCCCATGGCAGCTGGCAACAAGCCCCTCATCCCTCCCTTCAGCAGCAATGGTAACACCAGCAGCTTTGGCATCCACAGCCCACAGGCAGTCAGATAAGGTGCCTTCACTGCCCCATATGCCCTGGCTACTGGTACCCATCCAGGGATGGTTTGGGACACCTCTCTCTGTCGCTCAGGTTTGTTACTGGTGAGCTCCACCAACTCCCTCCGTGCCTCCACCCTTCCTTCAGAGGGATGCTCTGTGCCTACAGCCAATGCTGCCCAAGGCCAAATCCAAAAGGCTTCTGTAAAACAGGGGGAATAATCCCTGCTTTGAGTATAGTCCATGCCCATCCTGTCCTGGAGCCGCTTCTTGGAACAGCACCGTGTCCTCTACAGGGGCTCCTCTTCAGCGTGGAAATGCCCAGACCCTCCTGTGTGACAAGCCTGTGCCAGGCGAGCTGCTTGCTCTGACGTGTGTTGGCTGGCACCACATTTCCCCTGCTGTCACGTTGATCCAGCCCTGGTAAGGCCCTGATGTTCCCCAGCCACTTTGCCATCTGCCGACGGGGACGTGCTGTCACCTCCTCCCACTGCGCCGACCAAAACTGCGCGCACCAACCCGGTCCTTGTACGGTGAAGCCAGGGCTGCAACCCAACCACTCCCCCCTTGTCTGTGCAGGAAGGGAGGGAGGGCTCTCATCTTGGATACAGGGTTGGAAATCTGGCCAAATAATCTGTAATTTTGGGCAAATTGCTTCCGGCGTCCAGGCCTGCCCACACCCCCATCCATTCACATTTCACCAGTGTGTTTGCTTTCTTCCATGCGGAAATTCTGGCTTGGTGGACTTGGCCACTTCTCCAGGATCCTTGCTTATCCAACTGTCTAGCTGCAGCATCCCAAAATCCTGGAAATATCTTCTTGGCAAGCAAGCACAGATGAGCTCTCCAGAGCTGGTGTAGTTATTTCCATCCAGGGAACTTCATGCAGAAGTGAGTCATCCCACCCCTGCCCAGCCTTGTCTACACAGTTTGGCCAGGCTCCCCAGCCTCATGACTATATTTGCATTTGCTGGGCACTTGGTAGGAGGGTCTGTGATTTCCAGCTGCAGTTTCAGGTGTTCCAGATCCTGGACCATCCTAATCCTTCTTTCAGCTCCATAAGATCCCTTTGGTCCCAGCCAATCAACCCTCGCCCTTGCACAGCATCTCCTACCAGGAGGCTGCAGAGAAGCTCAAACTCACTCATAAAACTATGGCTCAAGTCAAACTATTTACCCAAGATCCCAGATGTCCGGGAGAGCCCAAAATTGTTGGGTTAACTTCACCACACAACCAACCTCCCCAAGCCCACATCGTCTAAATGTTTTGCTCTAATGATATTACAGTGTCAGCCAGCTGAGCCAGTGTCTAAGGTGCTTAGATAGAATTACCCAGAACTGCATTTCCCTTACAGCCAGGCTCTGTGCCACCCATCCTGCCCCCCTCACCCTGGAAATGTGCACCACAGAGGGCAGAAATCTGTTAGATGTGATGAGACTTGAGAACCTGCCTTTCCCCCTCTGGATCATGGTTCCTCCAGGAACAGCACTTCCACATCCAGGCTACATCCAGCCCCTGGGACTCACAAGCCCCCCCTGTCCTCCCTCCAAAAGGCTTTGGGGCAGCACACCAAACACCAGGTTGCTGCAAGTATGGGACTGGCCACACGCTGCACACCCTTCATCCTTGACCCCTTTGCAGGAGAGGGGCTGGTTTAAGCTGTTGAACTGTGTGGTTTGGGCCTGATCCAGCTGTCCCCCACCACGATTTCCCCGGCAGGAGATAAAGTAAGCTCCTAGCATCTCTCAGGGTCTCTTCTCCCAGAGCAGAGCCCCAAAGGGCCTCTGGAATGACGTCTGTTGGCCCAGCAGCCCAGACAGCCCTGCTGTTCTCTGCAAGGCAGTGGCCCTTACCCAGCTCATCCCAGAGCTGCCGGCACTTCTCCGTTATGCCTGTCCCCTGCTGCCTCCAGAGGGAAAGCCGAGGATCAGCCATGAACTGCTCTGTTATCAGCGTCAGCATCCTGGCCCCGTTGGAGTCCCTCATGCGCAGCATCTCCCGGACCTGGAGAGGACAAAGAGAAGTCTTTGGTGAGGCAAGCATGATCCCTCAGAGGTGTTTAAGACACATTCACCTGGCTGGCAACCCACCCCTCCCTCATCCTGAGGGTCCAGACTGTAAATGCATACATATATATACGTATATATGTGTGTGTGTGTATAAGGTGTAATCATACATTATAACCCTCATGTAACGGCTGTGATGAGGCTGGTTGGAGCCCAACTGGCTGTGAAGAGGACCAAGTGATTACAAACATGAAAACAAAGCCCTTCTGCAAAGAGTCCATAGGCTGTTGGCACCTTTCCACGTCTCGGTAGGCTCTGCAGGGTTGGCTTTTTCCCCACCGCGCTGAAGGGGAGACGAGGGAATGCCTTCCCTCGCACAGGGATCACGGCAAGCCCATCACATGGGAGGAAGGGACCTGCCAGGACAGCAGGTGAGACAACCCAGGCCTGACCCAGAGCCTGGATTATAACCGCCTGCTCCGCGACAGGGCGAGAAGGCACTGGAGCAGAGATTCCCAGCTGTGATGGGCACCCTGCCAGGGCAGCCAGCGAGCTGCCAGCTACGTGACATGCCGAGCGGAGATGGGAGAGAGCAGCCGGCTCCTCACCTTGGCAAACATGGAGTTGAGCTGCTTCCCCGAGCCGTAGTACCCTCCCTGAGATAGGAACAGCTTCACCTGCTCTCGGACCTGCTCCTCGTCCAAGTGCCAGCAGTTCTCATCGTCGATGCTGGCCCCAGCAGTGGGGTCAGGAGCACCTGAGGGGACAGGGAGGGAGGAGAAAAGAGACAACTGTGTTTATCGCAGCAGGATCAGCAGTCCCACCAGCAAGGAGTGCACCTACTTGTATTTCATCAGTTCAGGTGGGTGAATACCACCCTAATTCCCAGGCAGGGAGCCCCACTTGGCAGCACCATGCTCTCCCAACACGGTGGTGGCAGCAGCAGCCATCAGGAGTGATCCTGACCACAGGGCTAATGATTGCCTGGCCACTCTCCCTCCGCACCCCACAGGACATGGGACCGAGGGAAGGCAGGGGCCTGCCTTCCTCCAAAGCCCCAGGAGTGCAGGCAATGCAGCTGCAGAGCCTGGAGCGCTCCACGGCTCCAGGGACTGCCCAGGGTGCTCATCCTGCTGCTTCACATCACGGGTTTGTTAAGGCATCAGTAAAGCTCCAGTTCCCGCAAGCCCTTTCCCACGTTTGGAACAGTCTAACAAAGGTACCACTGCAGATGGGCTCCAGAGCCCTGGGTTAAACACCTGGTCCTGCCCCTCATTTGCTTTAGAACAGGGGACAAGTCCCTGGGCATCCATGTACCTGCCTGGGAGAGACCCCTCTGCAGGAAAGAACAAAGGATCGATAATCCTTCAAAGAGCAAACTGTGACCAGAGCAGGGCCTTTGGAAGTCACATGCATGTGTTCAAAGGCTGTACTTCATCTTCCAGAGAACAAAAAAAGGCAGAAAACCCACAAGTGCTTCAAACAACTTGGACCAAATTTCCCTTGCCTTGCCCCTTTCAATTCCCATTTCCCCTCCACCAAAGCACTATCCTACCTCCAGTGATGTGTTCCAGGGCTCACAGGGCAGGCAGCAGCACAAATGCAGCGAGCAGCCAGGAGCACAAAAGGGAACAGAAACTTGGCTTTTCAGCTGCCTTCTTCTGAGTCCTGCTCAGAGACTCGTCAGGGAGAACCAATGCCAAGGAGGGACAGAGGTGGCTGGGGGATGGTCCACTCCACTTTGGTCTGCTTCTCCTATCTCATCTCCCTCTCAAGCAAGGAAGGAGGCCAGAGAGCTAAGGGATGCTGTAGCTGACATATTCCCAGTTAAATCTTAATGATGTCTTCCCCAACTGACTGGGATCTGATTGGGCACCAGAAATCACTTTTCTACTGAGACAGCTTGGGATGCTGTGCACGCCTCAGCCCTGTGCATTGCTGAACCAAGAGCTCAAATGCAATTCATGAAAATCATGCTCCAGGATGCTTGTTCAGCAGGGCAACTGTCTCTTCCTGGCTTGTAAGCAAGACGACACCAACCCGAGGGGTTTTGCTCCTCCAGGAAAGGCTGAGAATGCTCCTGACCCGGTAAGATATTTGTATTTAACGTCCTTTACAAAAATCACTTAATTTCTGCTAACAATCACCGCCTGAGAGAAGTTCCAGCAAGCTCTAGGCATGCTGAAGGGACAGGATGCTGCTTCTCCCTCTGCAGAATAATTTATAGGCGACACAACCACATAACTGGGATGGGAGCTGAAGCAACAGAAAGGAAATCACAGCTCCTGGATGAGCATGAAGGCTTTTGCCTACAGCCCCACACATGCCCTGATCCCGCTCCTCCGCTGCCAGTGGCCAAGCTCTGCCATAAGCCACGAGGGACAACCACACCAGGGACAGGGACAGTCCATCCCGGCCCTTTGAGCTTTTCTGTGCCTTTTCCTTCCCTCCCCCAGCCCCATCCTTATCTCGCAGATAAAGAGCAGACAAGCCAGCGATTATCCCCTATCAGGAACCGATGACTAATCTGTCTACCATGAGCGCTTATCCGGCCCCATCACTAGGTATCCCAGACGCTTGCACTCTTAATATCCTCCTCCCCACCCTCCTGCCCGCCACTCCTTGCTGCAGCTATCCAGAGCAGCCTCAACTGCCTTTACAGGGTCACCTGGCTGCATCTGTAGGGACCAGGAGGTGCCTGGGGAGGCCCACCTAAGCTCAGTTCATCCTTGGTCCCTCACCGCGGCCGCTGGGACAGGTTAAGGTGGAGGAGTTCTCAAGACGCAAAGAGCGACTGCATTTTTTTTTTGGGGGGGGGATCCCCGGCTACCCTCGGCGCTCGCTGCTCTCACGCAGCGTTAGCGACGGAAAGCCCGGGCAGCGAGGAAAGGAGCGTGCAGCTAAATAAAAACCTCCTCCTCCCACACAACACACTGAGCACTTCGCACGTCGGGGTTCGGGCCGCAGCCAAATTAGCAACGCGCCTCCCGCGCCTCCCAACAAAACCCAAATCTGCTCGAAAACGTATTTTGCTCTCCTGCAAAACATTCAGAGGGAGGGCTGCAATAGCAGATTCCCACACGTGCAGCGCAGCCCGGCAGATAACAGGCTGCCCAATTACGCCGGGGAGCTGGATAAACATTTAAGAGCAAACAACGGGATTTGTGCTGGGTTTAAATATTAATGGCAGGATTTGTCCACTTCCCCTTGCCAACGTTCACACCGTGGGGGCTTCAGCAGCGGTATGCCGTGACGCAGCTGATGAGTGATTCCATGTCTCGGCTCCAAAGGAGCCGGGAACGGCATGTTAAACAGCCCGGCGCCTGCATAGCACATTTCTCATATAGCAGCATTCGTGCTCCAAAGAGGCCTGTTTCAGATGTGTGCTGGATCCCGGTCCTGCCGGATTCAGATTTAAGGAAACACCACTGCACATCTTGAGCGGAAAGCGTTTCACCAGCCCAGTTTACGCTGGCTGCAGAAACAGAGATAAAAGTGCAAGCCGTCACACCCCGAGCAGGACTCCCCGCTCGCAGGGGGCTTGGGGTTTAACTGTTTGACAGCCAAGCAAGGCTTCTCCAGGCAAATACAAAGGTTGAGAAATGAGGACTGGAAAAATCAACAAATAAGGAAACAGAGTGAAGCCAGGCACGGGAAAATTCAATTCCTTGCTCTGAAATTAGCTGCCTTACATGAAGAAAACGAAACGTTCTCCTGGCCTGGAACGATGCAGATTTTCAGGGCTAAGGAGGCAGTGGGACCTCGTGGGTCATGCCAAGGCACTGGCACATCCCAAACACAAGCTCCTGAACCCAAGAAGGATGGGTAAGGTGGAAAATACTCCCAGAGCGTCTCACCCAAAGTAGGATTGGTGACACAAAGAAAAAAGGGATAATTATTATTTTTAACCAGTGCCTGGAGCTGACAAACTGATGCTGAAAGCCACTCAGGGATAAAGATGATTGCTCCAGCATCGCCCCCATGGTCATCTCACCAAACTGTGCCCAGCATCTGTCAGTGGTTCAGGGCCTGGCCACGCTGGCCCCAGGGTCAGTGGTGCCCAGAGCAGGGCTTGCCATCACTGTGGCACTTCACAGGGGTCATCTCATGACTGCACGTGGTGGTGTTGCTGAATGCCCCTGGGCTGCCTCTCCAGAGCCCAGAGGGAAAACAGACCTGAAGGAACAGCTCAGGGCAGGGGGTGGGGAGGACGTGGACAAATAAGCAAACAGCAGAAAACCTTGGAGAGAAAATAACCAGGCACCAGAAAGGAAATGAACTCTAACAAGGGATTAAAAATAGCAGTGAAGCAAGGAATCAAGCTCTGCCAAGGCTCCTGATTCGTTTTCAAGTGGAGACAGGTTGGGGTGGGGGGGGAGGGTCCTCCAGGGTGGCCTGAAGATTGAAACACACCTGCCAGCAATGGGGCAAGTGAATCTGGACTGGATCTCAGCATGGTGGAGCTCTGTGGTCCAGCTGGTACCACTATCTGGTGCACCCAACTTTGGAAGCTGCTTGTCAAGCACCACTCATGTGCTCTAGTGTTATTTGGCAACCCCAGTGGCTTTGCAGGACAAGGGGGAAGAGCTGCCTTTCTCTCCAGCACTCAGGTGTGTTATTTTCCCTTAAATCCACATCAGCTCAGCAAACAGGAACACGAATCCCCTGGAGATCTGACCTTCTCCTCCTCCACTGCAGGAAGGCAGAATTTCAAATAGATTTACCGGTGCTGCCCTCCAGACACTGTCTCAGGATGACCTGAAAGTTAAAGACTGCCCCAGGACTCCTCAAACATCAGTCCTGGCTCGCTGTGACAGGACAAGCAGGGACTTCCCGCACGCCGACCTGGCAGCCGACTTGAAGTGTGCAAGGAGCAAGATGGGCCAAGGGGTGAAGGACAGTTTTAGCCCAGGAGCTGAAGGAAGGCTCAAGGTGGTCAAGAATGCATCTGGGACAAAGGGAAACAGATGAGGCAGAGGCCTCCTTATGGTTTTTCCATAAGCAGATCTGGTTTTCCCACACCAAGGCCTGAGGGTTTTCCGAAAGTCTCCTCCAAGGAAGCTCCTGAGTCTCTGCAGGAGCACAGTCCTGTCTTTAAGCTTTTAATTACAGATTTTAATGATCACTCTCTGTGGCCCTGCAGTGGTTTCCATCAGCCTCCTCTCCTTTGCCACAGACTGCTTTTGCCCTCAGGAAGAATCCAGTTTGCTTCCAAAGCCCAGATATCCCAACCAAGTTCAAGGAATGTATCTGAAACACGGCTTTCCTTTCTGTACACCTCACACTGATCCAGTCTTCCTCTTAAAATAAATTCAAATTGTTCCCTACAAGCATGAACCAAAATACCAGAGGAAAAGAAGGTTACCTGGATAGCTTGGATCCTGTGCACTGCCTGATGATGGATGTTGGATCCAAGCTGTGAGAGCAGGGAAACCAGCACTGCTGTCAGGACTCACTGGTGCTTCTGAGTTCCCTCTCCTTCGCTTGCTTTTGCCCCCAAAATCTCCCTCTCTGCCTACAACTCCCATTTCAGCTTTTTCTCAGTGCTGCCCTCTCCAACACCTCCTGCCTCTCTCTGCAGTACTTCACTGCACCAAAGCAATCGCTCTCTCTCCCTCATCCACGCCTCGGGAAGACGTGTTCTTCCCAGGTTTCACAGTGGTAGAGCAATGGATCCCCCAACAGCAAAGCTGCACCAATCCACCAGCACGACCCACCATGGCTGATGGTCCTCAGCTTGCATTTCCCCTGAGCCAGGCTGGCGCCACAGCAAGCCAAGGCAAGCCCCGGGCTGATGCTCTCGGAGGAGAGAGGGAGGGAGCAGGGTGCCAAGGTGGCCACCACCAGGTAATCCTCACTTTGCTGGAGTCCTGGCTCCAAGCTCTCCAGCTGCGGATTCTGGATGCCCGCAGCATTCACCCCGCTGGGAAAGGCCAGGCAGCCACGAGACACTCCTGCTGGCGCAATGACGCCCTCGCAGCCTTGCTCCGTGCTGGGCAGTCACACCGCTGGCTTTTATCCCCCTGGGGAGGGCACACTACGGCACTGAAACCAGCCCTGGTCTCCTCCCTCCAGCTGCCACTCCAGATGCTAAGCGTGGCGCTGCCAGGCGGGCGAGATGCCCTCGCTGTGAGCACGCTGCCCTGCGCGGCCAGGCCACGGGAGCAGAAACGTGACCCCCTTCAGTGGGCAGAGGCCAAGCGGGGAGCAGAGCGGCAGGCACACACCTTGGAGCTCCGCTTGGACTGAATCCTTCGAGAACACGCGAGCGCCTTGGCTGCGCTCCAAGACTCCATCATTACTGGATAGTTTGCATTTCCTTCTAGGAAGACAGCCGGGAAGATCGGCACGCGGTGCACAGCCCGTGGCTACAGACTCCTGCAAGGAACAAAGCTCCGATGCCCGGAGCCGAGCGTGCCAGACAATGGCCCGTAATTTTCTCTGCCATTCAGGCTCTGCAGGAGGAGAAGGAGCATCCCTGACAGCCTTATTGTACAAAACCAGACAATCCCTTTAAACAACGGGCATTTTCCAGCCAAACTGGTGCAGAATCAGCTCCTCCATCCCATGTGCTCGCCGTCAGCACGGGAAGAGCAGCCCTTCGGGTGACCAGAAGCAGGTGGGGAAGACCCAATGCTTAGATAAAGCTCAACAGACCTCTCCTCAGAAGAAATGGGTGGGGGAAGGAATAAAAGATTCCTGGAGAGGCTGTTCTTGCTCCAAGGTGTAATAATCTCAGGTATCCAGTGAACACACACTGGGCTACTGCTTGGGTTGCAGAAGTTGGCCTGCCAAAAGCCACCTTGGTCCCAACCCCAAGGTGAATGAAGGTGTGACCACAAGGGTTTGAACTAGACACAGTCAAGAACTGTAAGCATAAGCCCATAAACCTCTGTGTAAAGCACAGCTAGAAGAAACACAAATCCCAGGATCAGTGACCCACTATGAATGCATGAGCCACAGTTGGAAAGGGAGAGATGGGGGAAAGATTTGCATCCCCTTCAACTGGAGACCCCAAAATTGCTCTCCTATACAAAGCCCCACATGCCTGGAGCTCTTCCTCTCCTGGGCTCAAGCAGCTCTGCAATGCAGTTGACTGTGCCTGTTTCTGGCAGACAAGGAGGGCAAACTTGCAACACTGTCCGGGGTCAAGACTCGGAACCCTGGACAGGATCACTCTGAACCTGAATGTGAGCTTTTCGGAGCCTTCCTTTTCAAAGGGGGCAAAATCTAGAAGTTACAGGTCATCTTTAGATCATCTCATCATCCTAGGGCTTATCTGCATCCTCCCCCAGGATGAGATGAGGCTGCTCTCCTGCTTGCAGAGGCATTTCCTCTCTTGTAACCAGCTGGGCAGCCACAGGGATGTCAGACAGGTGTCACCTTCTGTGGGGTGAGTCAACATGTCTCTGTTGGTTCAAAATCACACACTGGAGTGTGTGAATTTGCACGAGTCTGAAGGCACCAAGAATTTTTGCTTTGTTTTTTTTTTCAAAACCACTTGTGAAAACACGAGGCAGATCTTGAACCGGAGCCAACATCTGTATCTTTGTAAGACTCTCAATCACCAGCCTTTTGCTGACTCTAGAGCAATAAATATTCAGAGTCTTAAAAGCTTTACTTCAATCTGCTTAGGAGAAAGCAGCCTCGAACAATGGCCAAGAAGGGATCTTGCCCAGCCTCAGCTTCAGTAGATCTGCTCAGCGAGGGAGTGGCCCTCACCAGATCCCTGCAGTATCACAGCTCCTCATTCTTTCATAATGCCAAAAATTGAGGACCCCCTGCCCCCTGCAAAAGCCAGTTATTTAGAGCACAACCTCCCATGCAGCAGACATGGTCCAGCAGAGGAGACAAAGGCCACTCCCAACGTAGGAGCAGGAACGACCAGATAGAGGGAGGGGAAGACATCTAAGATCAGAGCTGCCATCACCCCTACGGTGGAGGTGAACCGCTGGCCTCACCTCTACATGTGGATTCAACCAGTTCAGATGATATTTTAGGCTGCACATGGGGCTTTTCATCTTCAGAGCACTTAACAGGCATGTGTTAATCCCCGCAACGCCCCTTCCGTGGCAGATAAATGTTTATTATCTCTGCTCTACAGCTGGTGGGACAGGCACGGTGGGGAGCGGCTCATTGTTGCAGACCCTGGGCAACCTCCTGGGCTCCTCGGAAAGACACAGCAGGAGACACCCCCTGAGCCTGGGACACTTCCTGGGCCAGCAAAGCAGGGCTGGGATGGGCACTGTCCCTCACACTTCCAGGGGAGGAAGTGAAAAGCACTTTCCAAACACAAAGCCCTAGGACACATCTCCACTGCCTTTGTGCAGTAGGTCAGAACAGCGGCGCTCATTTATTATGGGCAAATTAACGCCCATGGAGATTAAAGCTTTATCTCCCGCCGGCTCAGCCGCATCTGACTTAGCAACGTGCAGGGCTGGGGCTGACACCGCGTCCCTGCGTGATGGAGGAGCCACATCCCCACTGCCCCTCTCGCTCCGCAGGGGTCCCAGAACCACCTCCTTCTGTGCTGGGGGCTAACCCTGCTGCCATCCTCCGCCCTTCGCTTCTCCATTCTACTCTAAGCTGTGCCTTGTGCACCACCAGCCTGCCTGCTCTGTCTCTCCCTGCCTGTTGAAGCCTGTGTTTGACAGACAAACACATAAAGAGGAGCAGGGGGCAGGATGGGGATGCCCTGACGATGTGGTCCCAACACCCACGCACTAACATCAGTGTGACACTGCCAGCAACAGACAAACAGCAAAATGAAGGCCATCACCATTGGCATCACCACCAGCATCAAAACCACCACCCAACCCAAACACAGAGTGAAGCAGTGCCGGGTCACCCGGGGAGGGGGGAGGAATTACCATGCACTTGGTTGATCTCCGAGTTGGACGACAGGATCTCATCAGCCAACTTCTGGGCGGTGGGCAGCACCTCGGTGTGGTGTGCCGTGATCAAATACTGAACAAACTTCTGGAGCTGGTCCCTGTTCATCTGGAAAAGGGTCTCTGAGATGGGAAGACGGAGTTTGACCTGGTCCGGCTTGCGGATCCTGTACAGTGAAAGCGCCACGACGTGAGCGCAGTAAAAAATGTCCTTGTTCCCGCAGCCGCACGTCACTGAGGTGATTTTGCAGCGGTCGAAGCTGATGGCCACCTTGTAGGTCATCTCTGGTTCTGTTGCAGTCGCTGGCTCTGTTACCGTCCCGCTGAGGTGGAACCCTGGAGAGGGCAAGGAGAAGAGGGAAAGGTCAGGTTAGGTTCCCTGTGACCACAGCCACCCCTGCAAAAGCTGGACAAAGGCAAGGCCAGCCAAGGCTGCTTGAGCATCTCTGTGCCAAGGAGGAGAGCACCCAGCACACCCCATCCCAGTGGCTTACACCCAGCAACACCCTGTGTACAAACACACTTCTGCACCAACACACACAGTGCAGCCATACTCACTGGTGAGTTTATTTAACAGCCAAACCCTCAGGGGAAGAAGAGCAAAGCTGCTCAGTTCCCATTTGTTTAAGTCTCTCAGACTGTTTCTCTCCTGGGAGTCATTTCCATCCACGCCTCCCTCTCGCTGAATTTGCAACTCACATGAGTGAGGGCTGGTAGAAAAAGGCCACGTTTGCTTTTCTCTGATGAGGCGAACTAAATGCAAAGCAATTCCAACTTTGTCCCTCAACCAGGAAGAGTGCTCCAGGGCATGGCCACAGCTCTGAGCTCTTCCACACAGGGAAAACAAGGAGCAGTGACAGGAGCAACACACAGCCCAAACTGTGGGCTGGGGGAAAACTGCTCCTTGAGCTCCACAAATTGCTCACGTCAATGTTATGGTGCTCCTGACAGTTCTCACCATGCTGCAAGGGGGTGCAGTGCCTTGGGGCACAAAGTGTGAAAAAAAGCCCCCAAAAAGTCCCAAATGCGGATGAGGAGCATTAAATGGGCTCAGAAAGTACTCTGGCTCCAAGGAAGGTGGATATACCCAGCAAGTGAGGGACAAAGCCAGTGACGAAAGACCATCAAACTCAATCTGAAAGGGAGCCTCAGGAAGCCCTTCTCAGGATCCAACTGCTGAGTGGGTCCAACATGAACACTTTGCCCCTGGAAAAGGGACGTCTTTGTTCCCCCCATTCATCTGTCTCATTCCTCCAAGGAGAATGAGGCTGCACCAGGAAGTTAATTAACATGGACAGGACCACCCAGTGCACCCGTGTCAGAACGTGGTGTGAGACCTGGCACCCCACACCACCCGTCCCAGCCCTCCTCCCTGAAGAGGATGCTCACTTTTCTCCACGCCACTGCAACCTTATTAAGACTGTGTATGTACAGGTCCCTGCAGAGCCTGCCATCCCCCCGGAGAAGGCGGCAGACAGCTGAGAGCCCTACAATTAGCAGCAGAAAAGGGAAAGGGGGGTGTGTGTGGGGGGGGTGAAGATTAAAATACATTAACTGCATCAAACCCTTGTGCGTTTGCCAGCTCTTACAAAGGCTTTCGGAGACAAATTCTACCAGAGGTTTTTAATAAATGGCATCAAACCCAGCTATTCACTGCCAGTCTCTTTAAAGCCACGCCAAAAAACACATTCAAATCTGATTAAGCGTCAAGGAGGTCTGCTTTTACTTTAGTGCAAGGGAGGGGTGGGGAGAGAAGCAGACCTGTTCTGCTGCCATCACCCCAAAACCCACCCCATGTGGCCAGCAGAGCAGGAGGGGAGGGATGGACAGCCCTGCACTACACCCTCTTGCTCACAAGCTGCCAGGAGTGGAAGCTCGGCTGCAGAGGTGCCGGGCTCGGTGCCGCGGGAGCAGCACGGCAGGAGCTGACGAGCCATCCCCCTCCACACAAGTCCGTCCCCCAGCAGCCAAACTGTATAAATCCTGAGGATAAACTCCAAAGTGTTTATGTTTTACCACTTCTCTGGTTTGCAATGCTTGGCAGGCGGCTCCGACTCACTGCCAGTTTCTCCCTAGTTTAGTTTTTGAACAAGTTGAAAGGACTGGAAACCGCGTTCCTGAGCGAGAATGTATGGATATGCTCGTGTGTATGCCCACAGGCACATGCACACGTATATATAAAACACTCCAGGACAAATTATTGGCCATAAACACTGCCCTGAACTGCTTACTTTAGCAGGACTGTGGGCCAGCCCCCACTTGGGGCTAACTGGCGTAAGGTTGGATGAACTCATTTAACCAACTGACCTGTTTCAGACAGGTATAAGTCCGAAAATACAGCAACTGTGGTCTGACCCAACCCCCCGAGAGAGAAAATTTCTCCAGATACTTCCCAGGCTGTTCTCAGGCACCCCAAAAGCTGTGCTCTCCCATCTGCCCCAAGAGCCAGTCCTCACAATTCATAGCTGAGGTCTGCACCTCAAACAGGACCGTCCAGTATGTCAACAACTGCCAAGTTCATTCTGGCACTTGAGCCCTAAGTCAAGTGTTGGTTTAGATTTTAGCTATGATGGCAGCAGGTCTATTTAAGATAAACTAGGAACTCCATACAGAACATTTATCAAAAGTTTAGTCAGAAATTAAACATGGTAGAGGGGGAGAGAGAGGAGCTGGCAGGAACAGAAGCATTATTTGGGAATATTTACACTAACAGGAGGTCAGACCGCAGCTACCACTCTGCACCCTACACTGTGGCCAGGTCTGCACCCCAGCACCCACAGGTGCTGAGCACACCAGCTCAGCAGTGACGGGTATCATTGTCCCAGAGAAGAGTGGTGGCTAAAAGGTGGGTTATGGTGTGATTACTCCATCATCCATCGAAACATGCACTCCTGGTCCATGCAAAACTCTGGTGCTATCATCACCAAAAGGCTACGAGTCACCCTGGAAAAGGGCATCTGTCACTGTACCCTCCTCTCTGTTCATCTCACATCCTGGAAGCAAGAAGCATCCTAGGAGCTGTTGATACTAGCACTTCAGCAGAGAGAAACATAGCCCTGGTCACAGACATGGGGTCTGGACGGCACTGAGAGCAAAGACAGACTCTCCTCCCTGTCCTCCCCATACATCTCAATATAAGACATTCCTACAGCCGAGTGCTTATCTAGGACTTCATCTTCTGTTCTTAACATAAACTGACTTGGTGTTTGATTTGCTGCCAGGGAAGTGACAGTGCAAAGGCTTGAAAACCCATGGAAAAGAAATAACTGAATACCATCTTTGTAACTACAGACTCATTATGTCCCGTCAGAGTTTAGCTTTGTCCCAAGAACAACGTTGCCTTCTCCCTGCCCCAGAACACCCTCTCCTACTTTTACCATGGAAGCTTCCCAGTGGATGTCTCTTTGATCAAGGTTGCAAAAGCAGCTGAGTCTTCATAGCTGCCCCAGAAAGAGCACAGAAAGGTGCCAAAAATGGTCACAGGCACACAGGGCACGATGAGCCCATCTCCTTCCTAATCCCACCCATCTGACCCATCAAATGGGGACAAAACACTGGAGCAAGGACCTTCCTTGCGTTACTGCTGCAGGACATTGCACATCTGATTTAAATTAAAACAGACCCAAGAATTGCCTTTTAGAAGTTTGTGAGCTCCACAATAGTAGGACTTACAAATTCATCAGCTGGGCAGCACTCTCATCTTTGGAGCAGATAAACCCTGCAGGCTGGGAGGAGGACGGATCCACAAAACCTCCCTGGGCTCTGAAACAGCTACATAGGATCAAGCCTTTAGCAGGGACTCCGGGGCAGGAGACTTTTGTTATTAGGACAACAGCATTAAGGCCTCAGAAGCATCTTTAATCAACAGAAGCATCTTTAACCAAGATGGAGAATTCTTTGATCTCTAAACCTACTCAACCAAAAGGAGCTTTGCAAACTTGTCCAGTTCTGTAACAGCAGGCAGTCTTTCAGCTGGACATCTTTAACCCAGATGTCCACGTGCCAACCATCAGGAGAAACCACTAGCCTTTGCTGCAGCTCCAACCCACCATGAGGCCAGCTCTAAAGACCCCTCATTTTGCATCCTCTAGCAGATCACTGAAGGTAAAGCCAACATTCGAGCTGGTTACATTAAAATACCTGAAGTTTGGAGACAGGCAGACCCCCAGGTGGAAATTCAAACTCTAGAAACAAGCAAAACCCAGGCATAACACCTTCCCTTCTCATAACTGTGGCATCAAGAGCCTTCCAATACCTGCAAGGAAGAAGAGGGAGAGGAGTAATTGGGAACCCAAGCACTCAGCTCTGCTCCCTCTGGCAGCTGCTGCTCACAGCCATCTCTCAGATTTCACACTGCAGCCCAGACAGAAGTCACAGTTGTCATATGTAAAGTTGTGCCATTCGGAAAAAATTAGCTCACTCTTCCCAGGAGCGGCAGTCGTTTGCCTTTCACGGAGCGTTAGCCAGGGTGGAAACCACCACGGAACAGCAGCCACCTGCAGGACCTAACCCTGAGGATGCTGCACTGGCACTGCTGCGCAACAGGATGGGGTCCAGTAACACAGGGGTAACGTGGGGAGCACTTTTTCACATCACTGTGGCTCCTCTGTCCCCTCCACAGGCTCTTCTTCGTTTTCATGGAAACCTTGAAGCAGGGCAAGGAATGGCTCTGCAGAGGGAAACACTCACCCCTGAGCAAGAACCACCAGTGGGATGTGGCTGGACACTGCACATAAAGAACTCACCCCAAACCTGGCTGTCAAAACCTCAAGTGACCTCCTAGTACCCGAGGCTGATATTCTGGGCAGCCTCTGTTAGGAGCAACGTGATGGAAAGTCAATCCACGCAGCTTCCTGAAGGCACCAGCCACATCCCCTTGCACCCTGGCCAGAGAGCGGCTGTGGCAGACAGCAGCTTGGCTCCTCGCTGCTTCTGTACTCCATGCTCAGCTCCAGGACTCCACTTCTAGCCAGACTAACCCCACTTCAAATCTCTGTTTGGGCAGCTCTGCCTTTGGGCAGGCAGGAGCTCTGCAAAACCAAATGGGAGTGAATGCAGGGATATTTATGGGGCTCAGTAGATGTAGATGAGGTAAACTGAAATTCTCAGGGCAAGTTGTATACACTAGGTTAACGTGACCCAAATATTTTTTTTTTTTTTTTAAATTTCCAAACCACAGCGGAAAGTTATTTTAAACTAAAGTGATTCCAAGCTCTTTAGTGATTAAACGGACTGCAGCTCCGGCTCCTAGTGGAAAAACCATTTGTTTTTCCACTGTGTGAAAGCCATAACTAGCAATGAATAATAATTGCCGCACCAAGTGTTATTTATAAGCCATTCTCAGTCACATTTCCGTGCCTCGAAACAGCAGCTTTCTAAACATGAACTTAAAATCGGTCAATATTTGTAATGTAGACAACACCCACGGGAGGAAGGTGTCGGTGCACTCGGGCGGTGGGAAGCGGAGGTTAGTAAAATCTCCCAAAGCTTTCCGGCTTCTAGATCAATTCCCCCAGCCGGCTGATGCTGACAATTGCTCAGTCCCTGACCTTGCAGTTGGAAAGGAGATGGGCTCATGAACTCATTTGCACATGACAATGCTCCAGCAAAGTGAATCATCTGCCTCCGATAGTAACGGAGAGTACAGCGCGCCCCAGCCCTCCCAGGCTCCATTCAACCAGCACAGGGCTGGCCTTTTGTGCTGCCAGTGCAAGAAAGACTCTGCTGAAGATGTGTGCAATTAAACCCACTTTTCTTGTTGCTCTTTTGATTCAGCGGCTCAATGAGAGGCACCCTAGGCAGGTGTTGTCACACACAGATAAAATGTGCCTTTTCAGAGCACTGGCAGACAAAAAGAAAGAGGGTAAGGCTGAATCAATTGCCATTTCTCCCTTGCAAAATAGGGAATCCGGGCTTCCAGTGAGTCAATGAGCAGAGCTGCTATGAGTTTCCATCCTCCCTCCTCCCCAGAGCAAGTCTTTTTTGTGACCACAGGCAAAGGTGCTGTTGTTAAGCAAGACCTTGGCAGCGATGAAGGAGGTAGGTGACGGCTGTCCAGGATGATGCTGTCCCAGCAGCACGCAGCCGCGCTTCTTCTGCTGAATTATTCCCCACACAGCCCTCCTCCCTGTCCCCACCACGCTCCTGTCCCTGCCTGGTCATTACCAGCCTGGAAAAGCACCTCTTGCTTTCACAGAGCTAACAAAGACCATTAACAGCCCCCAGGAAGGAGCCGTGCCTGCAGCTGAGCTGCTGCCAGAGGAGGGGAAACAAAGGGATACGGATGAGTTGGAGAGGATGTACCGTGTCTGCAAGTGTCCCCGCACATACCTACAGCCTCAGACAACCAACTACCACAGGTTTACGACAAATATTCTTCTATCATCTCTCCGGGCAGGCCAGGGAAGAAGCAAGAGCTGCAGCTGTAAACAGAGGAGATGCAGTGGGGCTGTTTGTGCTGGAGGGAGCCGTAAGCTCCTCCGAGCAGCTGAGTAAGCTGGAGGGACGCTCTCTCTGCCATCTGCTCTGATCCCACAACACCTCCTGCAAATGAAGAGTCAATCCACTGGTTTCTATCCCTGTTAACCTCTAATCAGCCAAGAGGACTGGCCTCTGCCTTGCTCTTTATCCGAGCCAGCTAATGCGTGAAGCACACTGCGCTTCCCATCTGCTCCAGCATTACTAGAGTTAAAGGACAAAGCCGTTTCCCTGTCCCAAGCATTCACTTACACAGATGCCCTTGTATTAACTCAATTTCCCAGTGATTTCCATTATTACCCTTACGAGATTTCTGGTGTTTGTTTATCTAGGAGCCTGAAATGGAGGTTTTTTCCCTCCCCCTACTCAGCTCAGGGGGTGTCTGGCCCAAGGGCATGCTCCAGACGACTAGTTCCAATCTGTGACTTTACCAAAAATATTCAAAAATGTTCTCCATTTTCCTCCCCAGCCTGGAATGCTCTTTGTTGCCCTCCTAGTCCTGAAGAGCCAGGGTTTTTGTGCTTTTGTTGTGAGCCCCAAAGCCAAGACCACCCTTTTCAGCATCACCTTCCACCATCTTCTGATGCCCATCCGCGAATGGTTTTTAATCCACCCAGATGCACAACCCTTCCTCTGAAGACATACGGTTTGGGCAAAAAATTTAAAAATACAACCGGTTTTAAAGCTCAGTCTGATTTCCTCGGCTGAGGTGCAGCCTTGCAAGCTGAATTCCTCAGCTAGGAGGTCAGATCCAACTCAAACCAATCCAAATGCCAGCTCTGCAGCCACATAAACAACAGAAAGGGCTTGAAGAGAGGATGAGTTCACCACACCTTTGCTAACATGTGCTGCCCATGTAACAACTAGTGGCAAAACACTGTCAAGTCTCTCCTCTTTACTGCTATAGTATAACTAACAGCAATCTTGAATACAAAGAGTTTTCTTAAAAGCATGAGAGATTAGAAAGATTAGGACGTGTAGTGGAGTTTTTTAGTAGAAGTGGTGAATGCACCATTTCTACGTTAAGGGAGAAAAAGCAACACATCTCTTTGACTGTCCTCAATGCATCCATGAGTTCAAGAGGGGCTATATCTGAACAAGGAGCAACGTGGGTACATTCCTTGGTACAGCTCAGGTGTTTGCTCAACAGATGCAGGGTTGTTTTCCAGCATGAAAGAAAATATCCACAGGGAGGAAATTCACTTTTGCTGGAGTTTCCGGGCTCGTGCGTGCCATCAGTCGAGGCTGCCACAGAGCAGACCCAGCCTCATGCTGTCACCACCTCGGCTGCCTCAAGGAATCCGATGGGAGATGCCAAAACTCACACACGAGGCTCAGCTGGGGTCATCTCCTGACTTCAATGGAGCCACCCAGATTTCCAACAGCTGAGCTGCTAGTACATGAAAGGGTTTTAATTAGGAAATGCCTCTTATCCCTCCATGCAAGTGTCACCACGATGGGATCACTGAACTTCATCACAGTCAAAGGCAGATGGAGCGCCGCTCTTCCCTTCATCATCTTTTTTTATGTGGTGATTCACAGAACTCTTAGCCACACAAAAACATAATCCCAGCCCCTGAAAGCGAAGTGCCTCCCATGCTGGAGCCCTCAACCTGTTGTTCCTGGCCTAAGGGCTCCACCCTGGGTACCCTCTGGTTGTGGAAGAAGTTGCTGCAGAGCCATGAACATCCTTTTCTCTCAACGTATTTGCTCCCCTTCCTGACCTGCTTTTCCGAGACACAACCTCCCTCCTGCACTGGCAGCTTTTCCAGGTCCTAGCCTGAGGCCAGGGAGCAGCTTTGGATTTTGTCTCCAAATATTCAACGATAGATTGCATTCAAAGCATATCTTGCCATTTAAAGCTGCCTCAGGAGCAGGCCATCTTCAGACCAAAAAACAAACTCAATTTACCAATATCATGAATCAAAAGCAAAACCAAGCCTGAGAACCTCCTGACTTGCCTTCTTCCCACATTTTGGTTTTGCATGGGGCAGGACCAGCAGACAGCTTAACGAGGACCAAAAATCAAACCAGGGCACTGTGCAGCAACGGAGGGAAGCAGGACACCACCCCGATCCTCCCTGAGACACCAGACCTTAAAATAGCAGCTCTACAATTTATAGGGAACTTATTAGTTATAATTTTCCTGGCCCTCAGAAGCCTTCCGAGGGAATGAGGCAGCCTAGATTCAATACGAAAATCTGCTCCAAATTCTTCCCCCAAAAAAATGCTTTTTCCGCTAAGAATAGATCTTTCATTTTTAAGGGAGGATAAAGTCTGACTTTAAGTTGCTGGCAATGTTGTTAAATGAACACTGTATTTACAAAGCATTTCAATAGCATTTGTGGCAACGGTCTCAACAACAAATTTGCTGAAAAGGTCAATTAACTTCCTTCCGAGAACCTTGTTTTTAAAACAGAAAAGGGCTCTGCTTGAAATTGCTCCCCCAAAGCGGAAAAAAAAATTTAAGATGACACCATTTTGCCATTTCTGCTCTCAACCCCCCATTCAGGAGCTGGGCACAGACCCCAGGAGCAGGCACCAGGATGACTCCCCTCTCCTTCCAACTTTTACAGTCCTCATTTAGAATAAACCCACCTTTTTATATATATATTGAATTTCACTAAGGAGACCACAGACACACACTTTATATTGAAGAAATATTATTATACTTAAAGAGCTCAGCTCACTTCAGTAACTTCATGAAAACTTAGTGGTTTCCTCCCTCCCCTCTGGCCCCCAAACCAATAACGCTTACATTTTGGAGCTTATTAGGGTTGCTCCATATAGGGAAATTATCTACTCACGGCAGAATAAATTATTCAGCAATTGCTATTCCAGATCAGCCTCCTCTGTTGACATTTTATTCCAGAATAATTTTTGGAAACTCTGTGAGTGTATTTCTAAAGAGAGGGACTTCAATTCCAGAACAGTGAGTCATCCAAATACCTGCTGCACACCAGCCCTTGGTGACAGCCCTGACCAGAGCCATGCCAGAAGAGGAACTGAGGGGTACTGTGAAGTTTGGGAAGATTGACTGCTGTGTTTCAACATCCAGTGAAATTTGAAGTGGAGGAAAGCACAGGACTTGATTTCATGTGGGAAAAAGTGTTTTTCCAGCTTGCTTTTAAACTTGTAAGTTGCAAAAGAGGCTGGAGGACTTTGCATCACAAGGTGTAAGATCTGCCCCACCACTCTGGGGAAAGCAAGTGATTCCTGTCCCTGGAATCTCTGCACAGAGCTGGGAAATGGTAAAATACATGGGGGCCTCCAGCAGGACTACACTTTGGAGTGGGGGAACACTTTTTAGTAGAAGTGGTGAGTAGAGCAGCAGAGCTGTCATGTTTTGCTTCCCACATCTCCATCTTGGCTCTGCGCTCCTCCTGCACCAGAGCCCCCCATCCCCTGCTGGCTCCTCACAGGAGAGATGCCAGTGCTTACACATGTCCCTGGAGGGTCACATGGCTTTCCATCCATCATGCAGGTGAAGCGTGCTGAGAACTGTGTCTGAGAAGCACCAACTCTGACAGCGGAGAGACCTGCAGAGTATCCAGGTGTGCTATGGCAGCTCCCAAGCCCAACTCAACCTGCTGGTGGATGAGTTTTATGCCTCTTCCACACGGACCAGGGTTTTTTTTGGTATCCTCAAGTCCCAGTAAACTATACATCACATCCAACATTCCTCAGACAGCTAAAGAGTCAGCTCCGTGGAGCCCAAAGGCTATGCCTGAGCAGCTGGACTCGCTGCAATCTCCTGGGCATGGCCCCACAAATGGTTCCCTGACAGAAACACTTCCTCACAGGAAGCTCAACACACTTCAGAGGGCAACAGCAGGGCAGCGTGTTCAGGCACTGTAAGGAAAATCAAAGAGGGTTAAGAACAACCCAAGTGATGCAACCACATTAAAGTCCTCAGTTGCCAGTATCTCCTCTCTGGTGAGACCCCGCAGCGAAGTCCTGGGTCACGGCTGATGAGCACTCAAATCACCCGATTCTCCATGACCAAAACCCTCTGCAGAACAGTCAACACGCTCTAAATAACACTTAAAAAACCCTTTTGATCACATTAGTCTTCACATGACCCTTCTGCGAAGTCAGGAAGGCAGCGGGAGGTCTGCAGAGCAGAGACTTCCCCAACAGCCCTCCTTGCTTGAAAGGAATGTGGTTGGGAGACAGATGCCTGACAAAGATGCTCTGCTCTCCTGCATCAACAGTTTTCACCATCTTTAGCATGCAGGCATTTCAGGAAAAGCAGATTCCCCTGCAGTGATGCTAACACTCTCAGCACCACCTTTTCTCCCTCTGGACATCCGTTGTCTCCATCATCTCCCAGCCACACAGCACCAACCTTCGCATTAGCAAGGATCGTGCAACTGGAAAGCTGTCACAGAAGATCCACCACACACAGGAAAACAAAAGCCCTCCTGCTTCTCAAGTTCAAGATGACTCCACAGCTTCACAGCCTCCAGAAACACAAAAGGGCCACAACAGCTGATACACAGGGAGATGGGAACCATCTCTCTGCTGGGTCGGCAGTGGTGTACAGGCTGCAAAACTCATGTTTCTCATTAAAACTTCACAGATTTTTTTTTTTTTCTGGAAAAACATTGTTATTCAATCCACAGCATAGACTGCAGGCTCCTCTGTTTGCTTTTGATGCAGTGCAAACATCCAGAATGACACCGTGTAATGACAAGATCTGTCATCAGGATGGCTGGGGCTACAGTAGAAATAAAAACAAGGGAGAGATCCTTTCCTGCTCCCTGGAATTCAACACAATTAAAACAAAAGGAAACCTACATTGTGCAATTAATGCTACATATACAGGATCGAAGGGAAAGGAGGGAAGTGTGATGTGAGACATTTAGTGGCGGTTTTCTCCCATTATGTGCCATGAGGCCCTTCTGGAGGTGGATGGAGAGTCTCCAGCTCCTCTAACCACAGATTTATTTCAGTAATTAATTCCCTTTACAAAAAGGGGAAAAGGAAAGAGAAAGGGAAAGCAATATCCCAGACAACTATCTGCTGGCTGGCTGAAATAAAACCTGAAAGCCTCGCTTGGGTGAAATCCTGCCCCTGCATCCTCCTGCAGCCCCCATCTTCTGTGGGACAAGCCAGGCACGGCTCCCTGGCAGCAGACACCACACGTGCCAAAGGGTTATCAGCACATTTATCTCAATTTGGAACTGGAAGCAACCAAAAACCAAAAATGCAGTGAGCTCAGCATAATGGGAATGAAACAAAGTAAAAAGCAGAACCAGATGAGCAACTACGAGTTGTGTCCTCCCTTCCCTTTGAAAAGGGAAGCCAGTAACTTGAGAGAAGGTGGTTTTACCCACAATCTCAGCAAAGGGTTTTAGGAGTCGCCCTAATTACCACATAACTCAAGTATTACAGAGTACTCCCACTTAAAGACGGGAAAGCGTTGTGGTGAAATCTTCCCCTGACCCTTGAAAGGGAGTCCACAGACACCCCTGGAAAAGGAGGACCAGCCACACACTATGAGTGGCACATTCTGGTTTGGAGGGGTCTCTCTCCTGGTCAGATGGCAGAGTGCACCTGGGGAGTTGCAACCTGCTACCTCCCCTGCTCTGTGCTGAGCAGGAGCAGAGTCCCTCTCCACCTGCCTGGGAAAACGAAGCAGAGGAGTCTGGCAGCCAAGACAATGGCCAGGGGACAGCAGCTGGGAAGCACTGAGCAAGGATGCAAGGAACCCATGCTCCACCGCTGTCCCCCCAGGAAGGAAACCTCCAAGTTCTGCCTTCCACCCAGGCAACCTTCTGGGGCTCAACTGGGAATATCTGCAAGGTCTTGGGTAAACTCCCGTGCTTGTGCTTTCCAGAAACCACTGGCTAAACGTGGTGGTGCATCACTGCAAAATAAATTGCTGTCATGAGAGGGGTCAGGGCTGATGCTGGGGAAGACGCCCTTGCCAAGATGACACCTGAAAACGGATCCATGCAGGTGGATTCTGTACTGCCCCGATGGCGGGTGCCGCTAACCCTGCTTCCACAGCTGCTTAGCAACTACCACAGTCTGCTGCACTGACAGCGTGTCCAGCATTACATACCCTCACACCCGGGTTTTACAGATGAGGAACAGCGCTGGACTCCTGCAAGTCCCTGCCAGGATGCAGAGCCCCAGTGCACACCGCTGTACAACCACTGTCAAACCACCTGCGGTGGAAAAGCCCCAGCCTGTGGAGTCACGTGGCTGTCACAGGCACTTCAAGAAGATGCAAGCAAGGCCTTGAAACCACCAACGTGCAGAAATTAAACTTGGTTTTCTTTCCAAAAGACATTTTAAGCAGATACGATCATTCTTGTCACAGCTCAGGACTTTTGAGTCCTTGAGTTTAGTTGTTCGGTGATGTTAACGTCACCCTGATGCATACGCAGCCAGACTCCACCATCATCTCCACATTCACACAGAAGGGGTGTGTACAACACTTAGGGCCAGGCCACCTCCAAACCCAACACAGCATCACCTCGGGTGGGAGTCTGAAGGAAGCAGCTGTGGGTTTCTGGTTATATAAAGAGGGCTGAGACCTGACCAGCACCGTACATCAAATGATGACGTTCGTCCGGAAGAGCAACACTGGGATTGCCCAGTTGTGCTGGGTTTCAAATTCACCCAGAGCTAAAGGAGATGAGAGCCTCAAAGCTCCCAGCAAGACCAGCCTAATTCCCCCTGAGCCCTTGCTCAGAAGACCTACCCGTGTAAGTTTACACCCAACTCTTGTGTGCACGGGGAATGGTCATCCTTTTACCGGCTCTGATACCAAGGCACTCGCCTCAACAGCAAACAGTCCTTCAACAACACACATGCCAAATTAAAATTATTCCAGCCATCAGCAGCCTCTCTCTGAAGAGCAATTGGCATTACTTATTAATTTGCTTCCTCAAGATGAAGAAGAAATTTATCAAAATCTGAAACAGACGAGGAGCATACAGGGCAGCAGAGGGACAGGGGATTGATTGCCACCTGTCTTTAAAAAACAAATACTTCTACACTAGATTACACTTTCCACTTGCTGTTTCCCCCAGGAGCCAGTTTCCACAATGTGTGTTTCCACTGCAGGAAATGGAAACCCCCCAGACTTCTATGTTAGGTTGAGGGCTCAGTCCTCTTTGAAGGCAGGAAGCACCACATTTCGGACTCAGCAGGTGAAATGTAAATAAAAATAGGCATTTTGAAATAAAACCTAAGTGCATCTTAGTGATGAGCACATGCGTCTACAGGGTCTCACAGATCATGACCATGACATCTTGCAGAGGAGGTGTATTCCTTTAAAATCAATTCACTTCCTTCTTCAGAGAAACTGCTCCGTTAAACCTAGAGATGAGCTCAGCACGGGTGGACAGATAAACACTTCCCAGGGGAGCTGAAAGCAGTTTCACTCCACCCAGCCAACAAGGAGGTGACACTCGTGGGTGGAACCGGCAGAACAAAACTCTTCAGTACAGTTTCCTGCATCATCTACAGTGAGGAGAAAGGGTTGGAAGGACAGTGAGGAGCAGAGCTCCCATCATGCTCACAATGTGCATTTGCAAAAGCGAAACGTCATCTGTGGATCTTCCACTCAGGGAACAGCCACTCCAACAGCCTTGCTTTTCATACATCCCCCCTTGTTCCCGCAGTCATAAGGAAAGGATTAAAAATTGCCGTTTCCAGTCCAATAAGAGTTAGCAATCGCATCGGTACACGGGGCCAAAGGAGAAGCAAATTACATCCATAGCACATCCAGCATTTGGACAGGCAGGAGGGCATGGGAGATAAAAGGGAAGGAAAACGCACAGCAGATCATCAGGACACCTAAAACACAAGTGGCAAGTCCATAGTCGTGGTTGCCTTCAGTGCTGGTGGATTGCTAAAAATCAATCTGATTTTTAAGTGAGCAATGCAGAGCAACGGCACTACGGGCACCTCTGGGGCAGTCACAATCCCTCCACCATATGGGATGTCTAGGATGCCACGAAGCCCTTACTCCTCAGCCTTCCCCTTAATGAAGGTGTGAAATCCCACATCAGCATCCTCACCATCTCCCACCACGTTACTGTAAAAACCACAGCTTTGAGAACTCTGTGCCACCAAGAGATATTGCTGGATTCGGGCAACAGGCATGAAATGTGTTGGGGTGAGACACCACCACCAGATCCTTAAGTCTGAGTAAAATAAACTAAAAAGAAAGGAAAACCAAACCCACTGCAACATCAATCCCACTGCAGACTCAGCTAATCCCAGCCATTGTCCCCTTCTCCTTCTGTTTTCTTGACCACACCAGCCATGGGGCTGCCCAGGACACGCCTTCGCAATCCTCACGCCAAACACTTGGGAAACACTATCCCAGTTCAACACCCCTGGAAGATGTGATGACTGAAGGGTCACCAGCTGACATCTCCAGGCTCTCCTGTAGCAAGTCAACAGCCAAAACAGCGCAGTGGAGACTGGCACAAGTGACAAAGTCAATGTTGGGCAGTCCAGCCTCTTGTTACCCTCCACCTTCCAGTCCATTGTTCCCCCAGCTCCTCCATGCCTGGGGTGGGCTGTGGACATCACCCAGTCTCCAAGGCAGATGCTGTTGAACCCAGCTACTGCCACTGAAGATACCAATTAAACTCACCTTGAAATCTTTGGCTTCCTGCATCTGTGCAGGCTGGATAGTTGAGCTGACACCTTTGCACATTCTCTTTGTCTGGAGCCAACAGATCAATCTGCCTCAAACAGAGGAGATCTCTTTTTAACACTCCAAAGCTAATGAAAAAAAATCCCCTCTGGTGAAAGGAAAACACTGGATCAGAGAAGTTTTATTAGCCCTTAACCACGCAAAGTTGGGAGCTCGTCCCCTGTTTAATTCTAATACTCCAACTCTGTTAAACATTAACTGTATAAATAATCAAATACTTCACATGACAGAGCCATACTTCCAATATGGGGCACATATATAACCCAGAGGGTAATGAAGGGTGTAGTCTTCTGGTCTGAAGGATTTCCAGCACTCTCCAAAGAGCAGAACAAAGGCAATCCCTTCCCCCTCCTCTGCCTTCAAAGCAAAAGCTTTGATTCGCTCAGCGAGACCACATCAAGCCAGAGCACAGGCACGCGAGTGGTATGTATCTCATCATTCCTTGCCGCTCCAGAGACACACGTGAAACCATCAGCCACTGTGTGGTCTCAGCCCTGTCAAACAACCTGCATCCCCCTCCTAAAATACCCAACTCTCCCTGGCCCCACTGGCTGGCAACCTCCGAGCATCCTTCTCACCTTCACTCCGCGTTGCTGGGGAGGTGGTGTGGCACCAACCCACCCAGTGCACATCAGTCCCAGACACAGATCCTTCCCCTAAACCCTGCCACTGCTTCTCCAAGGTGAGCATTTTCCTGGCAAGCAGCACTTGGATGAGACAGGAGCTCCAGCTCTCCAAAAGCCTGTGGTCTTCCACCTGGCTTGCAGAGGCCGCAGACTCAACGCCACTGAAAACATCCACGGCTTCCATTCCTTATAACAAGGATTACAACTGCCTGGCACCTTTCAAATGGAGCTCTTGCCCTCTTTGGGCTTTAGTTTCCCTGACTGCAAAGCTGGGATAATGTCCCTTCTGGGCCTCACAGAGGTATTTTAAGGAGCAGGCTGAAGTTTGGCTCCTTAGGAAACGACTGGTGCATTTACAAAATGCTGCAGAAGAAAAGATCTATAAAGGAAAAAAGCCTGTTTGAAAGAAGTTAAAAATGAAAAGCTGCATTAAAAATATATAAATCTGAAGCTGACCATTCCCCTCTTCCAAGGTCAAGCTAAGGTAGTTTTTTGGCATATGTAATCATCTGATGTCCAGGACTTCCTTGGTTTAGACTGATGCTCTCACTTTCATGCTGACTGAAAAGCTTCAAGTGATGTTTGATAATCAAAGCAGCAGGAGCCAAATGGAGAAACATTTGACCCACAGCCCTGCCTAAAACTGCACTTTCAGTACTTCTGGAGCTGACTTTGGAAAAATCAGTATTGGCTTTGCCAGAACCCAGGAGAGCCATTGTGCATTAATTATTACTCTCGCTCTGCAGACAGACATACAAAAGGTATAGACAATTGCGAGGCTTGTTCAGAGCAAGGGATCCAGCACCAGGTCTCAGCACAAGTATTTTCTCCTTAAAGTGTTATTCACCCACCCAGATCCTGAAGAAAGCCCCTGACTGAAGGCCCTTTACCTACACTGCACAGGAAAGCATGGATTCACCATGAGCCCTGTGGTTTTTGTCCACACTGATAAGTTCAGCTTCAGCATGCAGCACCTGAAATGTCCAAAAAATTACCTCTCCCAAGCACAGCCATCACACCAAGACCTACACTGTTGAAGAAGTCAGCAGGACTCCTCCCTGTCAGCTGCATGGCCAAGAGAAGACCCATCTGCCCCACTGCACACCCACCTGTATGGATGAGTGGGGTTGTGTATGGTCCATCATTGCCACTTGTATAAAATTTGACCCAAACTGTACTGTGTTGGTATGGGGGCCTATTTCAGCAGCAAATTCCCCTGCTTCCCCCAGCAGGACCCTGATTTATCTCCTCCTCCTGCCGACAGGTCAGAGTGCAGCTGGGATCTGTAAGCACAGAGAAAGGCTCTTGGTTTCTAGCACATCAGCCGTGGGGTGGGGGAAACCAGGCGTTGCATTCCCGGGAAAAGGCTTTTTCTGGTCAGCCCTTTTGTTTTCAGTTTGCTCCTCTCAGCACCCCCAAGACTGGTCACACAGCATGTCTGAGAACATGAGACACCCCTCAGAGGTCCCCAACCTACCAGCACTGCCTGGAGTAGCTCAGGCTTAAGCCCAGCTCTTTGCAGACACAGCCCATCCCACGTGCACAGAGTTTGAGTGCACACAGAGTGAACATGAAAGGGAGAAGGGTCCCAGATCCTTGGGACTTGGCCCCTTCAGAAAACCACATTGGGAAGGCTTAGCATGACTTGACAGAATCCACAACCAGCTCAGAGCAGTAATTCAGGTGTCATTAAAGTACTGGTGCAGCACTAAAGGAAGGACCTTCTGCAAGCGTTGGACATGAGTGTCCCAGTCCTTCCTGGCTCCCTCACCCACGCTGCCACACTTCACAGGCACACTGCCCACGCCAAGAACAAGCAGCCTGCTCCAAGGCCGATTCCTGTTACACCTCCCATCCTCATTTAAAACGGGAGATAGCTGGTTTCCCCATCATTCATGGTGCAATGCCAGCCACACTGAACAGGCTTCATCTAAAACACAGCCCACTGCCTTTCCAAGCCAAGGGGGAGATGTTCTCCCAGTCTGCAGATAGTAACTTCAGAAACCCTTAAAGCCAAGCGCTTGGCCTTGCTTTCTTTGATGAAGCAAAGGCAGAGAAAGCACCATAGCTCCCTGATGGCTGCTTTTTCTGCCAGCTCCTTCAGCGAGATGGAGCTGCTAACAGAGCTCTTCCATCTCTGCAGCAAAGTCTTCTAAACAAGTCACACCAGACAGGGACACGGAGATGCCAGGGACGTTTCTGAAGAACTACAATCATTGATGGAAGTCATTGCTGAACAGATTTCCTATCGGAAAGGTTAAATCTAGAAGATCATCCCCCTAAACACACATCCCAAATGGAATGATATGTTTTAAGGTCAAAAAAAAAGAAGCAAATTCACCCAAATGACCGTGTCCCAGCCTGTGGTGCCACAACTGATGAACCCAACAGAGCAGCACAACCCTCCAGTCACTGCCTGTCCCATCCCTCTCCGTTCCTGCAGTAAAAGCACAGAGAACCCAGAAAAAACAGGTAAGGGTCCTTCTGAGGAGGAACAACCCCTTCCTCACGGAGCTGATGGAAAAGCCCTGCCAGGATTATGTCCAATAGCAAGAGAGCTCACAGAAAGGGCTCTGGGGAAACATCCCATGGAAGCTTTCATTGCACATACGGTCTCCCCAAGACATCTACTATTGCTCCCCTTGGAGGCAGGGCACTCAGGTCACAGACCAGGTGGAAGGTGCAGGAAGCCCCAAAGCAAGGCAGAGTCAAGAGGATCACACTGAACACCTCGCAGATGTGGGAACCTGGGGACTGGAGGCACACAAGGCAGCCAGGATGCCACGGCAGACCTGCTGCCACCAACATCCCCCTCCACCAGCCACCCACTGCTCCAGCACCACCGGCAACAGGCCATCCAGACCTGGGAGGAAAAGCCAAGAACCGCAGCAGGAGAAGGGCGGATGCAGAGACGAGAGAACCAAGGGCTCTTCGCCTCCCACACAGCCACGGAACCGCAGCCAGAGAGCCCCTTTTTGGACTTGCGGTTCCTGACGCTGATGGAAAATTCAAAGCTGAGTTTTACTCCTGACTTGTAAATCCTGAGGAGGAGGAGGAAAAGGAATAAAAAAAAAAAAAAAAAAAGCCAGGCCATCTGCTCCAGGGCCCCGCAGCAGAGAAGAGGGCTGCACATGGTGATTCTCCAGGCAGAGCCCTGGTACAACTTTCAGGTTGACTTGGCCATTTGATTTTTTTAGTGCAGTTTTGGACCCAGATGTTTCATAACACACGCTATCGAGTGCGTACATGCGAGGAAACTAACTCCGATTTGAATATCCCTGAGAGCACATCGCTCTTATTAAACACACTCTGCAGAGCTATTGCTCCATGCAGCATTAGACAGTACAAGACGTTCTGGTAGACTACAAAAATTGGCCCATAAAAAATAAACACTTCTGTCTTACTAAGGGCATCTGGAAATGACCCAGAGAGCTCGTCTATTTTCATTGGTAGCATTTTTTGCACGGCAGAAGAAAGAAACTGATTGTGAATTTTGAGCAAACGTTCCTCAAGCGCTTACAAGGAATCCCTGAAAACACTGGCAAGCACACCACCCACCCAGCTCCCCACAGGCAGAGCTGGAAGACCACAGTGTGGTCCCATTTCATGCAGGCTTTCCCCCACAAACTATTCTTCCTGTTGTCTCTCAGTAAATCACATCCTTCAGGAAAGAAACTTGTCTCAGACACAGGACCCGCCCGCTCCCACAAGCATCCAGCCCCACCACAGCACACACGTGGCAGGGAAAGACAGGCCAAAGGAGCAGCCAAGACACCCTTTACTCTGATGCCCCTTTGAGAGAAAGCCATGGTTCTGCAAGGAAAACCCACTAACACCATTTAAAGTTAACACATTGCTACCTTTGCACTCCCCAGGGCTGTAAATTTCCACCCTGTCAGCTGGACACGCACCGGTTCAAAGACAAGAAGCGGGTCGATCCTTGGCGTTTAGGGGTGCAGAGCTGAAACCTCCCTTTGTGTGCCCGAGGATTGTGGTCATTTCTGGAGCTTCAGCACGTGTGCACCAGTGTCCTGCCACACTGCTGCAGACAGCAGCATGTCTCGCCATGCTGCCACTGTAGCACACCGGCAAGTCAGGAATCAGAGGTCCAAGAGCTCCACTAACCTGCTCCCTCTGCTGCACAGACCAACCAGGAACACTCACATCCCATCAGTGAAAGGGTCCTGAAAGAGCAAATAGGAATTAAGCACAAAGAGACAGCGCCTTCTTTAACAGCCTCTTATCTAGAGACACGTTGCTGATGACTGGTTTTCTCAGGGTTCTCCAAATTCCTCCTCCAAGCTTGGAGGAGCGAAAACAGGAATGGTGGAGTCCCCCATTCCGGATCCTACCCAGGGACTGTTCTGATGACTGCCTGGCTCCTTCCTTCTCAGCAAAACACTCCAAAAATGAACCAAAACAAACTCTAGAGTCATGACACTTCTCAGGAGGCAGACTCCAGGCTCTCCAGCCAGGCCCAACTGCAGACGCCACAGAAGTGTATTTATTTTAAAGACTATTTGAGCTGGAGTTTGTGAGAGGAACGATCCTTTTTTTAGAGAACTTGTGGTTTTTGTAAAAACTGATTTTAGCAACAGTCATATGTCAGGCTCTCTTTAGAGAAACCATCTGCTCATCTCCCAAACGTGGTGCAAGCATCTCTGCAGCCCTCTGCAAGGAGACACAGCACTCGGTGGAGGGCCATGACTCCAGCTGCACAATCAGGAAATATCAGAGGGAGACAAACTGACCTGGAGCGTCCCTCTTGCACAACACCATCCCATGCTTCTCCCTGACCCTGGAAAGTCTCCCTCCTCCAGTCACTGTCCCATTTTCTGCCTTTGCCTAGAGCGTCTCTGTACTTCAACGTCCCCTGCCAGGCCCAGTCCCGCCTTCCTGCCCCGCTGTAATCAGGGACAATCTCCCCACTCCGTGTCTGCTCCCCAAGGCAGCTATTAGAGGACAAGTCCCTCTGGTGCCGCCTGCCCCAGGCTAGCATGCCGGGAGTCCCTGCCCGGGGAGGGCCGGCATCCAGCCCTGCCTCCCTGGGGAGCCATGTGGGAAGGAGCTTTGTCCATTATGAAGGCACTTGGGTAATTACCAGCTGCTGGAATCAAAGAAGTCTCTGCTGAGCGCATGCAAATTCCAACTTTTCATGGGTTTGACCACGCAGAGGGATGGCAAAGACGTCTTGGAAAATGGGCACCTCCTCACCCTTTCCCTCACACTGAGCCTCACAGCAAGCTCCAAGAAAAGCTGCTTGGACTTTTTCAGCAGGGCAAGCCCAACACTCTTCTCTAAGCCTGAAACGGCGGGGCCATTTTACGCTCCCTTCTTTTTCCTCCCCTAAAAAATCAAACAGTTCGGCACGGAAATTAAAAGCACGGATGGTTTAAAACCCTGACAAAATTACAGGCAGAACTGAAAACAGGGTCTCCTCTCACGAACTGTTGGGCAGAGTTTCATAACGGTTGGTACCACCAACCCCACCTCCAGTAATCCCCATCCTCAGGCAAGCTGCTTCCAGACACCTGCTCGGCAGCACAACATCGCCCATCTCCACTCGCGCCTCGCCTCTGCCGGCGCTGAAACCGAAGCAGACTGACAGCGGGATAATTTAGGGGAAGAAAAAAAAAAAACCAACACATTTTCTGTATAACTCTCATACGTGACTATATTTAGCAGATGGAGAAACAAAGTACGTGTATTCAGTAAATATATATTTTTATAGCCATAAAATTATGAACACATACGTATGTTCCAAGGAGATCTGAAGTCTATTTTAAGACGCTCTTCACATGCGGATCATTAAAGCCCTACAATGTAGTTCCTTTGCCATATTATAATAAATATGGAAAGCGAATACACACTTCTCAACTCTTGTAGGTCACGAGAGACCTAAAGATGATCTCGTTTCTCTTCTGGTCGCCCTCTTTAGTGCTGTTTCAAAGGGAAATTGGTTTCATATGTGGGCTGACTGTACCTCACAGCATCGTTTTGCCTGCAAACCTAATTTAGTGAGCTGCTGAAACACTGTAACATAGGGAAGCATCAATTCCAGACCTCTGAAACCCGTAGGGTCAATGTCTGAAACGAATTCCTCGCCTGACAAGGCTGCTAGCCTTGCAAGAGCAGCAAAACTAGCATCTTGCCACCTCTTACATTCAGGAGGCATTAATCACACTTGCATCACTCCAGCTATTGGAATTTCTGATCTGGGCTGATTAATTTCCTCCCCATGCCCATTTCAAGCTGCTCACAAGCTCTGGGATCTGCCTTTGGGGGAGGGATGCTGAGCTCCTCTTCCTGCTCCCGGTACGACCGAAGACAGGAAACAGGACAACTTTCTCCACCTTATTTCCTCAAGACTTCTGCCCCTGGGGAGTCAACAAGGTTTTAATCAGCACCTGGCACAGTATCTATCTGATATGCTAATAAGGCACCTTACCTTAACAAACACCCTCAAGAGCAGACTCATCTATCTTAATTGGTAAACGCTTCATTAATAATGCAGCTGAGGAGTCTCAGTGCTAGAAATATAAATAGCAAGTTCTGATGCAAGGGATTTTTTTTTTTGTCGTTTTGTTTTAGAGGCAGGGATTCAGAAGGAAGGTCTCTTTGCCATGCCCTGCTGCAGACACAAGAGCCCTTTGCAGCATGCACACAAAAAGCCTCTTTTCTGTCTCTGAGGGGTCCAAGTTCAGAGCATCCCTTTCGAAAGGAGAAAGGCAGGCAATGCTGGAAGGCATTCCTGGGTTGGGAGGCACCCAGGAGGATGGGAACCAACACAAGCACCAACACAGAGGTCAGTGTGGACACGCTACTGAGACAGTGGCTTCCAGCCCGCTGATCGATGACAGGAAAAGCACTAAAACGCCTCTCTGGTTAAGTCACAAATTCCAGTCCTATGATTAACGCTGCTCTTAGCCAGGGAGCAAAGCAAAGGCTCAAACACCACAACCAGAAGGGACGTCTGAAGAAAAGGATCTTGTGTGCCTGAGACTATATATTCTGCAACGAGATGACCCCAGGCCCACCATGCTAATCTCCAGCTTTCCATTTTAAGCACTTAGCCAAAACAAGGCAGGGGAGTCTCTGAAACCCAGCTCTACTCATGAATTCCAGCCGTGTTGAAATAGTGGGCTTGGGTTCTCCTTTTTTGTATAAATTCATCCTGCAGACAAAAAGCCAGACTATTAGGGATTTTTAAGTATACTCAGTCCAGCCAGAAACTTGATCTTACTGATCTTAATCAATTTTCTCAGGCAATGGCCATTATTTCTACACAAGACTATTTTTATGGACCCTTCTTTAAAACTGCGTATCAGCCCCTGAAAGTCTCTACGGGTAAGACTGGGGGGTTTAAAATGTAGAAGAAGAAATTACAGGGGTTTCCGGAATTTGGATCTAGCAATTGTTGGTAAATATCTTCCTCCTGATGGCATTTGAAGGATTTAAATAACAATGAAGTGTTAGATCAAACCCCAGCTAAACAAGTTTTGGCATAAATTTAAATGTTGCATTTTGGCCACTTTTCCTGGGTAAAACCTGCCAAACCAATTTTGTTTCAGATTCGACTTCCATGTCCACATCTTAATTTTGTCTAAACAACCCTTCTTTGACCCCATCTCTGAGAACTCACAAGTCTCCTTCTGCATTATTTATGTCATCCTTCTACAGCAAATGACTCTTCAGAACACTCAGAAGGTTTCTTTCAGAGGTTTTTAAAGCACCAGGCTTGGAGAGCAAGGCTGCTGTACGAGTCCAACTCACAGACTTTCAATGTGACTTCAGGTCCTGTGCTCAAAGCTCCTTTGGAAATGGCTCCTTGGCACATCTGAAAACTCCTGACTGGAACAAAAAGGCAGGCCAGAGATTATATTTCCAAGGGATCACCGTCACACCTGGACACGCTGTCTTTTTTCCCCCCCAAATCCGACTTAGTGCTTGTGGAATAGCAACACGCAACTTAACTGGGTGCTTGCCAAAGCTAACTCAGTTTTTGTACTCGTTATGAGCAGCTCAGCAGCATCAAGGTGGGATTCTGCAATGTGGTCTGCGTGGACATGACATCCGTGTATCCCTTGCACTGATTCCAGGCAGAGGGGCTCAGCACTCCCCATTCTGGCTGGAAGCACCTCGTCCAAATGAGACAAACCCATCATTGTGCAGGATGCTCTGCAGCGCCAGCCCGGCAGGACATCAAGGACACTGAAAATGATTTCTCCGGCCAGCCTGAGCTCCTGCCTCCCGCCCCACTGATTAATGGTTCTCCGCCACAGAAGCTAATAGGATCCTCTTTGAAATCCAAATAACCAGCATTAGTGACCTCAGAGCCCTGTCTGCTAACTGGACGTACAGCCTGCCTTTAATTCTCTTCATTTTCTTCATTTCCATTTTCTCTACCAAAGCTTCCTTTCCCACAGTTTTCTTTCCAAGCCCCCACATCCCTGTTCTGCTGACTCCTCCCCACCTGCCACCCCAGTGACACCCCTGTGTGCAGCTGTACAGCAACACCATCCTGACCCAGCACATCTTCCTCCTGATCCCCCCACCCTGGGCAAGGGTCTGGGGTATCTGCAACCCCACAGCACGTCTGTACCCGCACAGAGCCCAGGCCAAGGAGGCACAGCAAATGCTCCTCCGGCACAGAAAACTGCTGTTGAGTGTATCCCAGGGCTGGTTCTCAGCAGCCAACAATTTAAAGTTAAATTTCACCAGGCTTCCTTGCCATTCCCACATCTAGCTCAGCAAAAGCCTGTCTGTAAGGGACTAACATTTAGGCAACCAGCTCTGACTACAGTAAATCTCCTTCTTTCCTCCTTTTTTTTTTTTTTTTAATCCATAACCACCAGCTTTAAAGCTTTAAATCAATATCCCCTCTTGCGATCTGCATTCAGCAAGGAATTATTCACATTGAGAGCTTTAAAAATTAAGCTAAACCCTGCAGGGCCCAGGCCAAACTTATATCACAGCAAAGCTTTAAACACAGGATCAGGGACACAGCATGAGCCGTGTCCTGGTCTTAGATGCAAACTAAATGTAGAAAACAAAGCCGCTGTCACTGTGTTAAAAGGAAAAACCATAAATGGTCCATGCTGTGGCTTCTCCCAGGGACACAAGGGACAAGGGCCCTCCTTCCATGAAGAGGGTCAGCCCATTGCAACCAAACCTCTCTCAGAGGAAAGAAACTAATTGTCCCCGCCAAGGAAAGAGACTTATTGTCACTGTTTGAAAAAGAAAATGGCATCTGATCTATCCACCCGTCTGTGATGCCGACCAGAGGGAGGTTTTTGAGGGATGATGTGAGGACAAAGAGGGCAGTGCCATGTGCTCCCTCCACAGTGGTACCCACAGCCACAGGAACGGCAGGTCCTCACCACTGCTCACCCACTGCTGCTCCAGACACAGCCAGTCCCAGGCTGGGAAAAAGTGCCAGACACCGAGCTGGGAGTCCACAACATTCCTGGAGGTGCAATTTTTAAGGAGAAATCAAAGAGGTGACGGAAGGAAAACTCACAACCTAAAACAACTCCTGTTTGTGCCCCAGAGGACCAAAAAGGCAGGAAAACATGGATGAAAGAGCAAAGACCCTCAGGCTCGCTGGTAAGAGGAGCTCCCATCTTTAATTTGGGGGGGGGGGGGGGTCAGATCTGCTCAATGACAGGGCTCGGTGTTACAGGGAAGACATCCTATATCCCATCTCTCCTCCTGCCACTGGGGCTGCAAGCACCTGCCTCCATACAAAGACACCTCAATCCCACCTGATGCCGTGATGGTAGCAGAGGCAGAAGATTAGGTATAACCAGTCCAGGAGAGAGCAGGATTTCCACCACCCCCATAGTGGTGTCTAAGAGAACAGTGACATCTTTCCATCTCTGAGGGATGGCGTGAAGAAGTCCATCTGCACTGAGCAGAATCCAGCATCCTTGATCCCACCACCACAGGTCCGATGTAAGAGCCAACAAGGACTGGCAAGGGTCAAGGAGCTGTAACAAGGCTAAGAAATGGGTACAAAGTCATGCAAATCAGGAGGCTCTCCTGGCCCTAAACATCCTCACTGTCCTCCCACACACCTTGACTTCTTACAGGCATGAACTGCACAAAGGGACTTTGAGTCTTGAATCCACCCCAGCTCAGAGATTACGCCTTCAGGTGCCCACACACAGCCACTTCTCCAGCTCTCGGTCGTGGGGGCGACTGCCCAGGCCTTGATATTTGTAAAGTCCTTAGGAAATCCTTGGAAGGAAAGAGCAGAGTATTATTACGAAATAACAGCTTTTTATTCTGCTCCATCTGAAAGCAGCGGCTCTTTGTTCGGCCCCACGCTGTCTGAGCCAAGGGTTAAATCCTGGCTGGCTGGGCTGTAAGAAGGCCATCCTCCGTGGTGGGGGACGGGCAGACTTCTGAGGGGCTGCAGAACAAGGTGTCTTTCTAACCTATTCGGACTCCAATAAGCAGCTTTAGATGTAACAATAGGGGGCTGAAAACCCTAATGCCCCAAAGCCTGGAGACAATCAGGACTGTTTAAGCATCCACAACTGACATTTCTAACACCACCTGAAACGTGTATTTTCCTTTCTGCTTCAAAGCCTTATTTTCCAATCAGATTATGTGCAGGATAAATACCCTTACACAGTGACAGCAGGCACTGCACAAGAAAATTGGGGATAATGGTAAATGCAAAGATTTACAGATACTTATCTCAGCATCTGCAAGAAATATTGGCTTTGAATGTGGTGTTCAAACACAACGTCAATCACCAGAACCCAGAGAAACTGCAAACTTGCTTAGCTGAACTCGGGTCTAAAATAAATTAAATAAATAAAACATAACCAGGCTTTTAGAGCCCATCTCTCAAATGGGAAGCAGCAGCCACACGCATGAAACGCCAGGCTAGTCCTGGCTGACCAAGCACAATAACAGATGAGAGATCAAGAGCAATGACCCTGATACACTGGGGGAAGTCTTCTCTGAGGTCAGGGACACCCAACCACGAGGGACCCAAAGATCAGGCAAGAGACTTGACCACCACCTGCAGATCCAGCAGGCATGGACACACTGTGCCTGCCAAGCATCACCTCAGTGCCAGTCAGCCAGGGTGTAGGAATGGCCCCACAAGCACCTCAAACTCACCGCAGTGACAACACAGCACTCACATGTTCAAAACATCAAGCTGCAACCCTCTGTCTCGAGGACCATGAAGCCTCGGTGGTTCCTGGTGTCCCCATTCCTTCTATCCTGCCTGCCCGAGAAGGGGATCCCAAGCTCAGGCTCCCCGACCAGCACCGTCCAGGACAAGGTGCCTGCGCACAGATTTGCCAACCAGCAGCTGTTAAATGCACGCACAGGTCCTACAGATTCCCACATAAATAATCCATGTAGCAAGGAGATCTCTGCAGCACACTTGCCCTGCCACTGACCTAGGAGGAAAGGATGTGCAATAAGGTCCTGAAACTTTAATGAATCACCGCAAAAAGAACACAACAGTCGCCAGCTTAAAAATGCACTATCATTAGCAGTTTCAGTGGAGAGGAGAGATGGAGAAGGAGAATGCCTCCTCAACAGCCCAGATCTTCTTACCTCTCAAGGTCCAACACATATTGGTATCTCTGAAGGTGTGGCTGGACCTCCTTTGGCTGCCGAGTCATGCTCTGGAAGCACAGGGTCCACTCTCCGATCATCAGCTCCTTCCCCTGTGCTCGCTTTCAGCACCGAACATCTTTCACACCCCCAAAGTTAGCCAGACACGCAACTGATCCTCCAGATAAACAGCCCGACATCTAACAGCGCCTCTTGGGCTACAGCCACAGATCATCAACAGAAAGAGCGAAGCTGTGATCTGAAATCTTATCTGGTCGCTGCAGAAACGCGGCAGAGAAGGTCAGCTTTCCATCATTCAGCAAAGACATTCAGCGCCAGCACATAAACACTAAAAAATATCACTGTTGAGTTAAGACAACTTTGGGGTTTCTGCTTTGCAGCCAAATATCACTCAGCGGCCATTAAACAGATTTTTTAGCCATCAGTGGAACATTAGAAATTCCATGAATTTGAAGTTTATTAATTCCACAATACAGTTTATACTTTTTTTCAGGATTTATACTCCTTGGCTACACTCTTCCAGCTATAAATAAAACCATTTGCTAAGTTGGCTGATACACCGCAGCCCATGACTGGCACATTTATGCAAGTTGGCTGAAAAACAAGATGGTTCAAGGAATCGCCAGAAACACTAAATCCAGTTATTTCAAATCCATTTTGAAACATCTAATAAATCTGCAGGGATCACTTGATATACAGAGCTGGCTAAGCTCGAGTAGCTGTGCTTCTGCGCAGCATCTCGGGCGTTTATGGAGCGGCTGATGTGCATTTTACAGCTTTCTAAAGTCCTTCACAGTCCATCACAAAATATTCATGTCTTTGGAAAGTCTTCAGAAAGGAAGCTAGGAGGAAAAAAAATGGCAAAAGGGATCCAGCAGAACAAACTTCTAGGATCCCCTGTGCCTTCCCAAAGGATGCTGGAAATGGAAAGGAGACCTATCTCCATGAGTTCTCATCTCGATGGGATGAACGCAGCAGGAATAGGTCCAGGGGTCTTTGCACCCCAGGCATCCCAAGCAAGGAGTCAGAGAAGACAGGGTATATACAGGCTCATCACAAGGAAAAAGAGGACCTGGAAGATGCTCTGGTCAACCAACAACCTCAAGCAAGACAGTGAGCCTGCACAGCTACTCCTTAAGTCAAAGGGAGTTGGGGAGCTTTATGCCTTTTGAGGCTGGGCCAGCAGTGACTAAATCTGCACACTAAATCTACACTTTTGGGGTAGATGGAAATTCTGAAATCCACCCAGCTCTCAGAGCTCCCTGGTTAGGGAGAGGCAAGTGATGAAAGACCTGATCACAGAATAAAAATAAAGATATCCAGCTCAACATTTTTATCATAGCACTTGTAATTTGTGCCCTGGGAACTACTTGTAAACAGAAGGTAACTCTAGCCTCAGGATACGTCAACAGATCTTACCCCAAAGCACTGGGGACATGGCAGCTTTGCTCCTCGGGTAAGATGAGCAAGCCAAAGGAGAAGGCATGAAAGACATCTCACAGGGAGAGGGCTGTGAAGGAAACCCTGAGCTAGAGGTGGGGCCTGAATACTCCACGGGAGCTTTTGCATGCTTGCTTCCTGAGCAAAACAAAGCCCTCAGCAAAGGTGCTTAGATAGGTGATGATCAGCATTGCAAAAGCAAGGCAGGCCCTTCAAGAACAGACTCAAGGTGGGTGGTGCCCCTAAGCCATTAAGAGAGCACCTTGAGCCCTGGAGAAACTGCAAAAATTTTTAGGCAAAAATCAGAGCACTAACAGATGAGAGCCACAGTCCAGGGCTTGCCTTCCCACCTTCCCTGCTCCGAGCAGGAATTGATTTTCACTCAAAAGTACGGCTTTGGTGGCTGAGAGTTGGTTTGGGAAGCTCCAGCCTTCAAAACTGACAGCTTGGGGACACCCCTCAACAGCTGCATGTTGGGTTTTCCTTACCTGAAAGCATCATTATCGCCTGGAAGTCCCTCCTCTCCCTTTGTATCTCCCCAACAGCAGCAACAGATACTTGCCAGCAGCTGGGTTTCATCCATGGAAATGCCAGCCATTCTGGAGCGTACAACACTTGATAAACATGAAAACCCACTGGGATGTTTTTATCACTCTGCCCTGCCTGGGTGACAGGTGACAGGCCCCAACAGACACTGCCATGTGCTTCACCTCTCTGCCATCCCCAGCCCCCTCAGCAGAACTCCACTGACCACACCACAGCGCTCGGCACCCGAGGCACGAACCAACCCCAGAGGTTTCCCCGCCTCTGCTTCTCTCTCTGGGAGCCAAAAAGCAAATCATTCCCTGCTCCTCCCTGGCGCAACTGCTCAGAAACTGCTGAGTCCGACCTTACTTATCGCTGGAGGTAGTGCAGTTCTGTTTTCTAATCCTCTACATCTGCATTTTGTACAGCCCATTTCTAAGGCTCTTCACATTTGCTTCACAGTTTATCGCCCTGTTCAAGCAAGATGACGCATCTCTAAAGTTTCCACTCAAAAGAAGCGCTGAGGAATGAAACCATTCAAAACCGAGAAGCTGCCTCAGAAAATGGTCCCCACAGAAAACAGCCAGCAGGAGTTTTTTAAAGTCACAAACTTAATGAGACAAGGGATTATCTTTTCTGTTGGAAAGACTCCTTGTTCCTGGTATCATAACAAAATATTGAACTATTTGAGGACTTTTCTTCTTAGTTTTGCTCAAAAACTAGGACAACGACAACTGAGTTCAGAGTAAGAAAAAGAAAAAAAAAAAAAAAAAACCAAAACATTCTGTTTCCCTATACGGAGACAGAAAAAAACTTCCGAGCACAGACCTAGGAATGCCCTTTCTCAAGAAGTCCCTGCAATTTAGATGACCCTGAAGCAATCTAGATCCTACAGGTCTAACCTGATCCCTCACTGATATATCCTGGCAGTAACAAAAAGGTTTACCGTAGTGTCTAGAAGCTCAAATACACTTCATAAGGTTAAGGTCCCTGTATCCAAAGGAGAAGAAAATCTGGCAAAGTTGTTTGTGATGGAAAAGCCCAAGAAGAGCCTGGCAACACACAACCCTAAGAGAACAAGACCTATGAGCAGAGATGCTGCTGCTGCTGCCGCCTGGCTGCCTATGGGGTTGACCTTTATGCTTTTCCCCCTCACACCAACCTCAGCTTCACATCCACCCATGGTCTCTGGGCACCCCCATCACCCCACAGAGAGCATCGGCTCAGTTCATATGAGCTTTGGGGTCTGCAGGATCTGCCCAGCACATGTGCACCGATCCAAGCAGCAAGGACATCATCAATAGACAGGCAACCACTTCATCCCATGCCTTCAAACCACCAGCCCACTCCTCCTCTTTGCCCTCAGTGCCGCAGGGAGCCTCTGATCCTAACCAGCTCCCCGAGCACAGCCCTCAGCGCCTCGCAGTTCAATACAGGGGCTCTCTGCGGGGGTTTGGGCTGCATTTCAAAGGCAAAACACTGCCAGAACAGGAAAACCCTGGATAAAAAACAAATGGGCAGCTCTACTGCTCCACATCAGGTCTGCAGGAAGCCGAGGACGCCTACGGACACCCAACGGACACGATCCCCCAGCGAGGGTGCTAAGCCAGGAACCACGTGGCCCATTGACCCCAAAGAGCACACGATGCCTCCCACGTTGAAGCTTTGAAGGATTATTTGCATACGAGGCCGTGATGAATCAGGGCAGCCAGAGACAGTGTTGTGACTCCAACGAGAATCACACGTGTGGCCTCCCCTCACGGTGGGGGGGACCTGACCAGCCCGGTCAAGAGCAGCACCAGGCTGAGGAGGAACAAGCCACACGCGGCACTGCTGGAGCAGTATCTTCCATGGAAAGGTTTGGGCAGGGCGGACAGAAGAGGGGAAAGCCAAGTTTTACTTGGCCCAGGCAGAAGGACCAGAGATGATGCCCCAGCCCAACACACAACCACTGCTGAGAGCAGAACCCAATTCCTTGCTCTACCAGAGCTAGTCTTGTAGAGTCAGTGCTATCAGATCAAACCCCTCAGCTGAGCCCTGGGAAAATGCTGGGAATATCTGTCATCCCTTTGAGCTTGGTTTATCATCTGGAGAAGGCAGGACCCTCCACAGTGCAGGCAGATGCTACAACCACTCCAATTCCAGAAGAAGTCTTCTGACACTACATGTGCAACCATTTTTCTGCAGTCTGCCCCACTGATGTTCCCACGTTCAGTGAAAAACAACCCCTTAATTAGGTTAAATTAGCTGGTTTTTAACTGTAAGGTTCAAGCTAGACTCGACTACCTGTGCACCCATTGCAACGGCAGGGCTGGCTGCCTCAGATTTGAATTCATCTTTTTTTAGACCCAAAGCGAAAAAAAAAAATAAAAGGTAAGGTCTAAAAAAAAAAAAATTTTAAAAAAATTGCTTTTGGCCCCCCACCAGGTGATTTCGCACTCTCATCTGGGTTTAGCACACAGATGCCCAGCTCTGCCAGCACCTGAGCAGAAAAAGAGTCCTGAGCCCCCCAGGCCAACACATCTCCTCTCTTTCCCCAGGCAGCCCCCGCGCAGCACCGCGATTTATTAGAGACGGCTTCGTCGACGATAACCGAACACGACACCCAGTCACCCCAATTTCGCTTGCAGCCCAGCTGTTTCTGAAAAGGGACAACCCACCCCACAGCCAAGCCAAGGCACAATCAAATATTTAAATGAACATTCCTGCTCCAGGTCAGCCTCGCCTTCCTCCTGCCGCCGGCTACCGAGCGGCAGAGCGATCTCCTTGCATTGCCGTGACAACCCGAGGATGGGTTACAGCCATGGCTGGGCTGCTGAATGGCAGCGCTGGGTACTTGACATGCTACAATAGGATACGTTTGCCTTTTTTTCAGAAACGAGAGGCTGACATTGTGAAGCGGTTAAAGCCAGACATCCAAGCGAGGCCATCACCAATACACGGGCTCAAAGGGCTTTGTCTGCCCTTCTAAGAGAAATTTCATAATATGTGAGGGTGAGCAGTCAGTAAAAGGCTTGGATCGCTCGACTTATAATCATCCCTGGTTTCCTCACAACGGCCCTGAATACATCTTTGATTGGTTATGTATGAGAGGAGCCGTCCCCAGCGTGGTGCCAGACATGTGCGACACAGACCTGGGTCGGACTCCCGAGCAGGAAGAAGAATTCAATTCACAGCAACACTCAAAGGGGGAAAAATAAATAATAATAATAATAATAATAATAATAATAATAATAATAATAATAATAATAATAATAATAATGTAAAAATGTGGCAATTATTTAATCCTGAATGGTTTCAAGCTATTGCTGGTTCAATAACAGCTTGCCTGGAAAGTAAAAGCTAGAGCATTTGTGTTCCCCCCTCTGCAGGAGAGGCAGAAACAACTCCCAGGCTAGGGCTGTTATCCCCCAGAGGGGTATTTCCACACTGTCCTCTGCTTCTTACCCCAAAGGCAAGGGCCACTCATCCCTAAGAGCACCCAGCCATCTCCAGCATCCTCCCAGGACCCCAACCCCGTCCCTGCCGGGGGTGAGGAGGGGAGGGGGGCGTGGATCTGGTGCTCATCCATCGCGTAAGTGACTTTCCTGTTGTTCCAGGCAAACAAAAGCCGAGCGGCGCAGTGGGCCCTGAGAAGGGTGCCTTCCCTTTAATAAACGTGATTTCAATCCCAGTGAATATTCATACAATTACCCCAGCTCTAATTTGTATAAAATGACAGCCTGCAAACCAGGAATGATTGAAGAGGACCAAAATCATTTTGTTTGATTACAATCTCTCCTCCCTCCTCCCCCCTCCCCACCTTCATTATCTTTTATGTCTATTTAAACTCTGGACACTGCATATTCATCTCAATTCTCCCTCCATCTCTCCTTCTGTTTGTGGGCTGCTGCTGCTTTTATTTTTTTTCTCTCCCCTCCCATCTCTCTCTCTCCTTTCATTGTAATTTTCTTCTTGCTTCTGTTGTGCATTCAGGGATTTGAGGAGGTTTTCGGGGGGAGTGGGGGTGGACTTCATTTTATAAAAAAAAAAAAAAAAATAGTGTGTTGTCTGGATAGAAAATTACATTTGCATGCTCGAGGGGCCTGAGGGCTTCTCTGTGGGCTTGGCAGAGATCCTACCTCGAGGGGGGAGGGAGGTGGAAGATGCTGATTTGATTTCCTCGTCTTCCCACCCCTTCCCCCTTTCCTTTCCATATTATAAATGTCTGCCTGATTTTTCTTTTCTTTTTCTGCATGTGCAAACCACTTGAAGAACAATGGCACAGATTAGAGGCCTTCCTTAGGGCTGTTTATGAATGCAGTTGTGGAGTTCAGCAAAGCAGAAACATTACATACAGTAATTGGACATTTAATTACTAATGAAGCTAGCAACTGAATTTTTTTTTCCAAGGGTCTGAAGCAATGTGACAGACCCTCCAACTGCAGGTTTAATTATGGCTGGAGATGGGCTTAGTACTCCATCTTGCACTCTATTACCCTCTCAAAAGCCCTTCTGCCTTTTATTTGTAATTTTTATGCCCCTGCCCCATCCAAGGGGAGAAACATCCTGATGCTCAGGCCATCAGACAGGAGGATGCTTCTGCTGCTGCTCTCGACTGCTGAGAAGCCAAAGAGGACAGACTTGGACAGGCTTCCTATGGGGTGAGCTCTCTTAAGAACATGGAGGGAAGAGACCTTTTGGTGGCCAAGAACACACAGAATTGATCCCTCCTCGCACGATTATGTCCCAGTATTGGCCCGACCTAGTTTTTGACATTTTAGCAGGTTTCAGTCCTTCTTTTTAAGAAGTAAAATACCCAGATGGTTCAGCCCCACTTAGGGAGATTTCATTTCCTCTTAGTACTTAGCTTAAGTTTTCTTTTCCTTCCTGCCCTTCACCCACTCACTGCCTTCTCCAAAGACCACGGATGGGGCAACTGGAAATGAAGTCCCCACCCTGCAGAGGAGCCAGAGTAGGCTCTGAGCAGTGTCAAAGTCAGGTTTTGTCCCCAGAAAGTTTTATTCCTCTAGGGTTATAATCAGGCATCAGTACAACACTGGGTGGGTTTCAGGAAGGAGAGTTCATGGGTATGAGCAGTTCATGGTTTGGGGTGGGGAAACTGGACTAGTGTCACTTAGGTACCCAAGGTCTCAGTCCCACCACTGGCAGCACATCACAGAGGACCCCAAAGCAACATGCCAATCTGCACTGGATCCAAGCTTTCACCTCCATCTTGTCTCTGCCAGGGGCTGACAACCCTCAGAGAGAGCTTCTCCCCTGCTTCTGGCAAGAATCAGTTTTAGAACTTCCTGAGCTGGAAGCTGCATCTGGACCATCTGGTTTAACACCACTGAAATGGGGCTGGAATAGGGCTAACAAGCATATTTGGAGCTTTTTGATCTCATTCTGCCTCACCGAGCTTCATTCATTGCAGCTCCAATTTCCTTCTTCAGGTGAAAGGAGACTAAGTGCCAAGGCAATCCCACCTCCTCGTGCAGAGTGCTAAGCTCCAGGGAACTGAACCTCCAGCTTCTGTTGATCAGAAAACCTTCTAATTGATTACAGATGAATGCTGTGCAGCAAAACTGTTGGATTTTAAGAGCACAGAGAGCACTTTCGTAAAATGTCATATGCATATTGGGATTCTTCTTTCCTGGTTTTAATGACAAAGTGCAAATTTGGGGAGAGGAGGGGGAAGAAAAGGCAGGAGAAAGGGTAACAGATGTGAGGAGATGAAAAAATGTTCCCAAGGAATAAATCACCCATTTCTTCCTCCAGATTTCTCAGCACATCCCCATACCTCTGGAAGACTTTACGACCTCAAGATTTGTTCATGCGAATTCTCACAGTGGGTGACCAACACTCAACCAGGAGCCACAGATTCAACTGGCCTGCACAGTCCTTACACAGCAGGGACACTTCCTCTGGTCTCAGGGTGCCAAGCCATCAGGAAGAACTCATATCTACAAGAATATTGTGCAAAATAGAGCAGTTGATATCCCACTTGCACAGCTTATGGTGGAATTCATCCCCTATCCCCCAGGGTCTAAGCCAGGCTCCTCTACCATCAACTTCAAGAAAATCATCTACATACCCCAAAGAACTGGTTTAGCATCATCTTCAGGCAGCACCAGTCTCTCTGGTGACTGTTAAAGATCTTGGAGGACTATACTGAAAAAGACAGAGAACTTTTGGACAGCAGACAGCAGGCAGGAGTCCCTCTCAAACAGCATGTGCTTGGGTAAAAGATGCAATTTCCCCCCAAGGATTTACCTTCCAAATGTGGGATTCAGCCAGTAAGCATATCAAAAGTTCACTGGCACCAGTGTGAGAGGTCCCACTGCTCTGCCTCTGACTTGGATCCCAGACAATCTGCCCCTGGCTGTTTTAGAAGCAGATACCATACTCCTTGGATTAGGAACAAGAGTCTGCACCAAGCCTCTGCCTAAACTTTGCCCAGTTCTTCAGCTTTGACTGAATTCAAGACTTTTTTTGCTGCATGAGCACTGTTGGGCAGAAGACTTCTGGGGGATACAGAAACCTGGCCCCTGTTCACCTCCCTTATGTATGGAAGTAGAGAAATAAGAACTAGTTCAGTGTCCCCTGAGATGATTTTCAGCCTGTCCTCCACACAGAGATGCAGCTAAAGGACTTGGTCATTGCTCTAATAAGTCTTTCCATATCCTTTTTCAAATCAGGCTAAACAATGGGGACCACAAAGTTGGGCAGTACAGGGCATGAGAGGATCCCATCCATGGGGTCATGGGAGGATTCCCCATCCCTGGCACGGTTAGATGGAACTTTGAGCTGTCAAGTGGAAGGTGCCCCTGTGCAAGGCAAGAGAGGTGGAACAAGAAGTTCTTTAAGGTCCCTTCCAACCCAAACCATTCTAAGATCCTGTGACTCAGGAAGGTCAAACAGCCTGGACAAGCTGACATCTCTGGCCAGATCCTGTTATCAAAAACTTGATGCAGCCAGGAAGAGAGATTTTCCAGCCTGGGCTCTGCCCTCATCTCCTGCCAGCTACCTCAGCATGTGGTGGCCACCTCATGCTTCAAAGGAAAGCAAAATTTCACCCAGAGGCACCTCCAGGAACACCTCCAGCTCACCAGCAGCAGCCCCTGCCCTTTGCGAGCTCACAACTGCCAGTTCAGTGCTGGAGAAACACTGGTGGCCAGACTCATCTGCTTTCCTGTGTGTCAGAATTACATGATCCCTTGACTCACCTCGCTGCTTTGATCTTCCCAGAGATCTTGTGGCACCAAGGACATCTCCTCACAGTCACCAGGACCCAAACTTCCAATCACACTCATCTACTTCTGTCAACGTCAGCTGTATTTTAAGCCATTCTAAAGTAACTGTGGCGAATGCAAAACACAACCTTAATATAGATTATATGACAAAATGTAGCCCTGGTGTGAGCTGCCTTTGACCAGCACAGCTCCACGCAACCCCCTGCCATAAGGAATCACACTTTGCCCAAGCGACCTGCAACTGCTGCTGTGCATCTGAGAGCCCTTAAATGGGGTCTGCTTTACAGAAAAGGATGAACACCCTCCTGCTGAAGTCTGGGCCTCTTCAAGATGTCTCAAGTCAGACATTCAACACTTAATTGCTTTTGAAGACCAAAGAGCCCCTCTTCATTCTCCTCCCATGTGTTTATCTTCTGCAGAAGTCAGCTGCTGAGTTTGCAGGAGAAAGATCAAGTAACAACAAAAAGAAGTTTTAAGATGCACACCCACTGCCATTAATCATATTTGTAATATCTTCCTTCCCTCACTGCCTTAAAAATGCTTATTTCCAGACCTTGGCCAGCCTGCTCCTTTACAAACACAACTATGGTGCCCATCAGAGAAACTGCTCCTATGGCAAAAACCTGCCATCAGGTGCAAGAAACTCTTCCCTTATTTAAAACATCACTGATGCTGGGAAAAAGTGCCAGGAGAAAACAAGGAGAACATGGAGAGTCAGTCCCGTCCAAAGCAGCTCCCAGGCTGGCAGGGAAAGGAATGTAAGAGCCTACTCCAGCTCTTGGGCCATGGAAAGCATCTGTGGGAGGTAGATGGCTCCTCTGGCAGTGCTGGTGTTCCTTAGGGGTCCTGGTCCTGGAGCCTGAGCTCACCCTGCAAGAACTCACTGAGGTTTTTGGACAATTCACAACCAGACAGACGAGGCAGCTGCACTTAGGAAGAGTTTCCCCTCTTTGAGGGCCAACAGACCCTTCAAGCCACTTCAAAGAGGGCACATCTGCCCAACAGTCGTTTTTTTTTTTCCAGCTGTCCCGTAGTCCAAGAAATCCATCACCTTCCCACGTGTTGCCATACGCCATGCCTAGGCAGAGATGTCCCAAACACCCTCCAGATCCTGCTGTAAGAGCAGACTAGTGCATCAAAACCTGGTCACATCAGAGCCAAGACCACAGGGGAGCCTGATCTCCCCCAGCTCCCCTACTATGTCCAAACAGGCCTCCCAGGACCCACTTGCTCTCATGGATTTTCAAGTTTTAACTCATCTTGCTCCCAGTTCAGGGGATTCACAGTGTGGGGCAAAGCTGGGGTGGCAGCCCAAGGCTCACACACACAACGAATGAGAGCGGAAGAGCAGAACTCAGAAACCCGCGCCAAGATTTGCACTCCAGCAAGACCAGAAACGTCAAGCCAACGCCACAGCGTTGCTCAACACGATCTGGATGGAGGAAGTGGGACCCTGCCTGCTATTCATGGCTGGGATGGGGGTAAAAAACACAGCAAGCCCCCAGGATCCCCACTCTTTATGGGGAGCACGAAGCTCAGACCCCTTATCCCAAACCACTCCTGCTTCGAATCCCGGCAAAACCCAGTTGGGAACATGTGCCCCTCACCCAGAGCCTGCTGTCGTGTCGGAGAAGCTGGACTCCCTTTCAGCATCTCTAACTTGATACAGCTGTTCACTTCGACTGCTAAAAGCCAGCGTAAGCTGATTTTGCAAAGAGCCCGTCTATGTAAACTGCGCTGTTCCTCCAACATAAATAGTACGATCCTGGCTTTTAATTTCAGCAACTCGATGTTTTCTTGGCCAAGAGCGAGCCCAAGGAACTGGAGATGGAAACAGCATCAAGAGAGCGTGGCCAACCGCACAACACAGCCTGAAAAGGCCCCAAGGAGGACGGTGCTCACGGCCACGTGGCTGAACCAACACCCCGTCGCCGCAGCTCAGACCCACGTGCCCCAGGGGCAGCAGGCAAGGCAAGTGCTTTGCACTGGGACACCCTGCAATGTGCTCCTACGTGCCATGGGGTATCAAGGGGGATGGATGCACTGCAAAGCTGGCAGAGAATCAAACAAAGTGCAAAAACCACTCAAAAGTCAAAAATATCCCGAATCTAATCCTGCTCCTGGTAAAACCAGATCCTGAAGTCCAGATTTTTAGGACAAAATGCTCTTTCTGCTACAACACCTGGGAAAGACAGATGGGGAGAGCACACTGGTGTGGAGGGTCTACATCCTCCACAGCCACCATCCTAGTTCCTCTTCACTCTGTCTCTGTCCCAAGTGGCCAGGGCAGCTTTGTGACTGCCAGTGGTGGTCCTGACCTCACCTGGACAAAGCTCAGGATGCTGCCCGCTCCATTTCCACAGAACACGTCACACATGGCATGCCCTGAAGGACACAGGGACCTGCACACCCTCAAAACCAGCAGCAGGGCCCTGCCATGCTGTATGCAGGTACACACAGTTGCACATTGTATGTAAAACAGTCTTTACATCCATGTAGTGTCCCACTAAAGCGATGCTGCTTCTTTGTTCCCTGCTGCAGAAAGCATCCTTTGAGCCAGCGAGATTTCAAAGCTCTCCACTCCTCATTGCAGCCAGAGATAAATACATTAGGATGCAAGGAATTAATAACTTAAGACAACAATTCGGAGTTTAATAGAAAATGTTCCTCCCACCCCTCGCTCTGAAGAGGAGGATGGCTGTTAAACCTGTGCAAAACTTGCATTAATTCACCAACTGTTTCCATGGCAGAAATGGGTGATGCAGTGAAGTCAGTGACTTCATTTCCTGAGGACATCAGATCTTGCTCTATACTAAAAATAGAGATTCGTATTTTAGGTCTGCAAAGGGAAGCTGATTTTTAAGGAAATCTCTGTGAAGGCGCATACCTGAGCAGGAATCAGGAGAGCAAACCCTGTGATGGACCTGCAGCTTGATCTTTCACCCCGGCATCAGCACCTACACCATGATTTGCTGCTTGGAGACAAGCAAGACAGAAGTAGTTTGTGAGGAAAACCACCTCTTTGCTTCCTTCATCAACCATCAGAAAAATATGATGCCCACACTGGCTGCTCATGGTTTGATACCAAAAGCAAGGAGATGTTAATGCAGCTCAGAGAGGAGCTGGGCAGAAGCCTCAGGAGATTAATCTGCCACACATGGAAAACAGCTGTCAGCAAGAGGTTGAGGAGATGACACAGGCATTAAACACAAGTTAGAAATCCACAGCTTTACTTCCAGGGCACTCGGCGGTGAGACGGTATAGCCATTTTACACACCTGAGCTATCTCCAGCAGCCTGCTGACACTTCTCTCCTCTCCCAACTGCGCAATTTGTTTTCATAGTTAATTACAAAGAGAGATCAACATGGACCTGCAGAAATCAGGCAGCACCTCAGCTATTTTTGGAACAAAAAGCACAGGACAGAAGGTGATCTCCTTTGATGGGAAGAGAAGATACCCAAAATAAATGATCTTTTATGCTTCTCCATAATTTCTTTCCCTTTTGTTTTCATTTAACATCTTTGATCGTTTTAAAACAAGACCCACTCTCATGAATTCTCTCCTAATTAAATGTTCTAATTAAAATGCACCACACTCCATAAATTCACTCTCGTTTCCAAAGCTGGGTTTTAATCTGGAGGGCAAATAACTGATCTCAAAGTTGAAAAGGGAAAAAAAAAAAAACAAACCACCCCACATTCAACTGATTCAACAACGTTTAAAAAAAGAAATCTACCCCAAGACCTTGAGGGTAAATAGGAACATTCGCCCCCACTTAACGTTGTCAAGATGACACTGGCAGGCAACATCATCTCTTCCTGAGTCTGTACATCAGCTGGCATAATGGCAGGGTCTATCCCAATACAAATATTTGCTCTGATTTCTACTCATGTAAATACCTGGAAGGCAAGGTGATGTTTACGGATCACTACGATCAATTTAACCGGTGTCCTACCTGTCCCATCTAGCACTTCTCTGGTCTCTGGGCTGTTCATCCTCATACACCCATGCAATATCTACTTGAAAAACGAGCAGAAGGTGCAATCAAGCAAAATGTTTCTTCAGTAAATCTGTAATTTCACAAAGCTCTGCCCTGAGGTTAAAAAACAAAGGCTCCAACAAGCAGACAGCCCTCGCAGCCAGCAAACGTGAGCTTGCCTATTATTGGGATAAATAAGCCGCCTCCTCTCCAAGAGACAGGAAGGATGAGTCAAGAACCATGTATTTTCCTCCTGGTTATTAACCAGGACACCTTGAACAACCATGCTGTATGCTGGACAGACGCTAAGTGACAAATGTGCAAACTTAAGATCCAAGTCTATTGTACGTATGCTCTTCTCCTGCTTGGAACAAGAACTCTGCAAAAAAACCACTTCCCTCACTCACAGTGCGGATACACGCTTCTGTTTAGTTCCCTGGAAAGAAAAAGGTCCAAACAGGCCAATTTATGACATGAGCAGATTTGGGTGATGACATCCCAACAGCGCAAAATGGCACGGACCCACTCCTCTACCCTCAAAACTGGGATCCTTCCCTGTTTTGCCAATACACCTCTATGTGTTTTACAGCAGTTTCACATCACACAACGGCAAAGCTTCTCCCCCCAGGGGTTTTCCGTTCCAGCATCTAATTGGTTTGTCCTCTTTCCCAGTCACTTGCTCCTTGTGAGGACATCAGCTGAGGATTGTAACACACAACCTCCCCCTTTGCTGACGAAGCTCACTTTCTCACAGCCCAAAACAACTCAAAAATTGGTTTTGTTTGGATGGGCTGCAGAAGAAAAATCACCTCCAACCACGCCTTTTTTTCAACCCAAAAAGTCTTTCTCTCCCCCCTCTCCAAGAACATTACAGTCACCTAATTGGTAAGGGGCACTGATGGTGAGGTAGGTACATAGTGTCAAACAAGCACTACTAATTCCTGCTTCCTGATACAAAGGTTGCTGTGAATCTTGCACCAATTCAACACTTCACCACAAGCTTCACCAGCAGATGAAAATGGGGGTTTAGGAGAAAAAGCCTTACTTTAATCACCAATCTTCAAGATGACAGCTATACTGCAAAAATGGAACACATCCATGAAGCCCTACAGGAAAGATCAATGGTTTTAGGTTTCAGGGAGATTAGACTGTGTATTTTTAAAATTCTGCTATATGAATTTGGTTTAGACAAAAAGAAGAAAGTGGGGGAGAAGTGTAATCTATAACACTTGTTTGTTCCGAGTTTCAAAGCCATTTATTATTTTGGAGACGCTTCTGCAGCACAATTCCCAAGCAACCAAGAATGTGATTTTTACAGCAGGATTAACCATTTCGAGCAGAAAGGCAAGCTCCTGGCATCCTGAGGAGAACTGGAACAACCTGATACTGGTAGCTGATAGCTTCCACTCTGTTCCCATTAGGGGCTTTGCCAAAGTGGCCACCGTGAACACTCAAAGAGGTTCTCCACACACTGCTCTGGAGAACTCAGCTCCTTCCAGCACAAAGCCCTTGGTCTTTGGCACTTGGCAATGCCAATGCCTTGGTCTCTGCCCTTGGCAACGTTCCACTGGCACAGATCTCTTCTGGTCAGCATGGGGTGGAGTCAGGTGCATAATTCACCCGCTAAAAAACCAGGGCTGAGATTCTCCTGCAGTCCTGAGATCTTACACGCAAATATTCCCTAAAGTTGGAGAATTTGTCACTTTCTGAGCTTCTCCATCTTGAAGAACATACTGTCCCAGGAAGTCACTACTTGGATAAAGTACAACAATTTCAGGGGGGGGAAAAAAAGAATCGCGGCTGCATTTCACACGTGCTGGATACCGTCATCCAGGTTGGGTTTACAGAGCCTGACTACTTCTGCAGATCCTTTAGGGTGATCCTCTAATCTTCAGGCCCTCAGACCACAGCCACAGGGACAGAACAGAAGACACAAAGATGGCAAAGATGAAAAAAGGACGTGGGGGATGGGGAGGGCATGAAATACAAATTTGGAAAAAGAAGATAAACTACAAAAATACAGATGAAGGAAGGAAGGATGCTAAATCCCTGCCACAAGAGCAACAGCAACACATGTTTGCATTCCTCTGACACCTCCTGCCACTCAACAGCTGACAGGCCAAGCTAAAAGGTACTGCAGAAGGTTGATGTTGGAGGCATTTTCAACTTCTTGCCTTCTAATATTCCTGCCAGGTGCAGGTTTTGTTTAAGCTAACATGCCACAGCAGGGATGCATAATTACAGACAAGTTCTCAAAAATAGCAGGAGATGAGGTTTTCACTTTGCAGTTGTACAGGCTCCCCTTTCTCTGTCCAATGGCACAGAATGGAGCTCCAGAGTAAAATTCACGAGTTAAAGATTGTGGGAAACGGGCTATCTCTCCCAGCCTGTTTAGTGACTTGATGGGGAAGCAGCTCAGACACAGACATGGCTCTGTCAAGCAAAAAAAATAATCCCAACAGCACAAATAACCCAGCCCTGAAGGACAAAGACCACTCCCCCCAAATCTTTGGTGGTTGCAATTAATAATACACACCAGAACATCAAATGAGCATTAAATCAGAAAGGAATCCAGCATTCCAAGCCCTCATATTCCCCACAAATTCCAGTGGAGTACCCTCCCAGAGCAACAGGGTGCAGAGCTCCACTGATCCCACCAATCCATCCTTCATCATGCTGCTTGCAGGAGATTCATGGGGGCAAACAGGCAAGTGGCAAGCAAATTGCCAGAATCTCTCACTTTTCAAGTCTCCTAAGATGCCAGGAAAGCAGGGACACGAAAACAGATCCTCCTGCAACACAGGGTAATGATTGCAAGAGGAAGTCTCTGTGGGGAACCTAATACCTAAAGGCAGAGAGACAGAAGGACAAACATTTAAGAGTCCATTCCCAAACAGAATGAGTTACTCATAGAAATCCAGATCTTTAAAAAAGTGAGAAAGAGAAGCCTCAGGAAAGGCAGAGGAGGGCAGTTCTCTAAAAAGTGAGTGTTCCCCTCCTTTTCAAGCTTCAGTGGGGCACAGTACCTGCCCTCTGCCCACAGGCTACAGAAGTAAGAAAAGGAGCAGGGATCTGCTTCAGCCCCAGCTCTCCCAGGGAAGCCAACTCCAGGATACTTCCCCCAGCACAGCAAGGACGTCTCCCAATGGTCAAAGTAGAGAAGGGCTTATTTATTTTAGCTGCTGTGAAATGTCTGGATGCCAAAGCTGTTTAGAGAAGGGATGTTTCAGAGAGCTAGTCTGCTACTCCATTAGCAAGGGCGAAAACATCAGCTCTGCTTGGCCTCTTATTAGGTTTGCTTGCCCAGGCACCATCTAATTGTCACTCCAGTTTACGAGCTGAAGATCTGTCTTAAGATGAGACTGGATGAATTTTTGGCAGCATGTCCAGAGCAGACAGGAGGCCCAGAACTAAACAAAACTAATTTAATCACCTTCCCTGTCTGAAATGCCCTCCTGCCCACTGGCAACAGCGGGTCTAGAGAAATGGGATAGAGCAGCAAGGATCATAACGGGTCCGAGCAGGAGATTCGATCCCAAATATTGAAAAAAGCCTGCTCACTTTGAAATAAACACACTTGTTTAAAGTGCCAGATGGACCTCACACGCTGATCTCCTTTCAAAGCAATAAAGGCTGCTTCAGCACACTGTTCATCTGAGCCTGGGGCCAACACCACAGTGAATGGTGCTCCCTTCCCACAGCAAGTGGATTTCTTCACCTACCTAGAAACATCCCTACCACACTCCAAATCACTGACTCCCTACTGAGGGATCACAAAATGGAGCAGAGAGCGGTCTTTGAACCCTCATGGGCCATACAGACAGAAAAACTCTTGCAAGATCAACCACCCTGAGCCACCTCAGTTGGGATTCATCTTGTTCGGCTCTGGACTCGAGCAACAAAACCCTCTGCCCTAACTGCTCATTCACCCCCCCGCTCCAGTCAGAGCACCTCAAAGTGCCCATCTCCATCCTCAGCAAAGGGAACCCCAATACAGTCTCCAACCAGGTCCCATCTGGAATACAGCAGGAGCCCACCATGGACATGCCCATGCACCTCCCACCCATTCCCATCACGTTGACAGCCTGCTTCCAACTGGCACTGGGGGAACTCCTCCAGCTCATCATCACCCCACAAACCAGCAACAGGACATGACCTCCTTCCCCTAAGGAAACACTCTGAACTGTGGGACCAGGTAAGGCATCACTCCAGATAAACGACCACTTTCACTGCATTTGGAAACAGCAAAGCCATCAGAGTTCAAATTTAGAAATCAAGCCAATCAGACTGCTGCCTATCTGTTTTCGCTCAAATTAGACTTCTTTCTTTAAAAAAAAACCAAACCTGTGACTGCACAGTACCCCAGCACCCCCACCCCATCCCAAACTTAGCAGGCATTTTTCTACGTTACAAATTCCAAAGGCAGTTAATTAGTCAAGACTCAGCAAACTCAGGTTAAAAAAAGAAGCTGCTCCAACTCCATCAGGGAGGCAGATGGCATCGGCGTGTTTCAGACGCTGCAGGCTGCATCAGCACTTTCTCCAGCCGATGGTGTCTGAGAACAGGGAGGGCTGCAGACTGGAGGCAGCACAGCGGTCCCTCTGCCAATGGGCCACAAACAGGTGACTCATTGCCGCAAAAAATTCTTCCCTGGCTCCCACAACACAGCCTGGAAAGGCACCCGATTGATTTATTAACTTGCTAGAAGTGTTCACCTGCCATGCATTGACCCCCATGCAGAGGTCCCAGCCTCACACAGACACAAGGAGTGCTTACTGGAGTGCCCAGAGCTGAGCATTTCACCCTGCCTTTTCCCAGATCTCCTTCCCTCCTCACTTACTGGGATGCAGGAAAAGATTAGGCAATCACCAGTGGTGGGAAGAAGTGAAAACGTACCACAGGAAAAACTGTGATGGATACAAGGAGCAGTGAGACTGGAGCCTAAGCAGCCCAGCTGACTCTTCAGGATAATCTCTTATGCCAGCAAGAACCCAGCCAGGTAGGCACAATTTAATTAAAATGACGTCAGCTCACACACAGGAGTCAGAGGTCCCTCTGGACACGGTGCCCCCATGGTTCAGATGTTGAGCAGAGACTAGCAGAAGTCAAACTTGCTTGGACTCCTTTCATCCATGCTCCTTGCTTTCCTTTCCTCTTGCTTTTAAGCAGGTCTTCCCTTCAGACACCCTTCCACGTGCTTTTCCTGATGCCCTGAGCTCTCACCAATATCATAAGCCATCAGGTTACATCAGGAGCAGCTTATTCTATTTGCAACATCTCCTGTCCCTCTCACTGCTGTCCCACACCTTCAGGACCTTGAGGAACATCCCAGCTGAGAAGGAGTAGACGGGGCACAGCAGCAGGGAATGCTTTACACCCACTGGGAATGCTGACAAAATCTCTCTTGGACCAGCCGTGGAAGAAAACGCTACACAGTGGAGACGGGACACTGCACAGCCTCTGAGCCTGAGCAGGGCACAGACAACAGGAAATTCTGGTTTTTCAGAGGGTCAGTTGAGCATTTGCAGGTTCTCCCACTGCCTACAGGCACTGCTCTGAAAACCCAAACCATCTGCAAGCTCACTGCTGCCTTAGCTCAGTTATAGACTGGGGATTGCAGGAAAACATCCATCAAGAGAAACCATGTCCCATTCCCAAAGGATCTACCCAGAGCAACGAGGAACAGGAGACCAGTTTCAGCTAGAGCACGACCACGAAAGACCAAGTTCACCAGAACCACCATGGCCCAGATCCTCGGCAGCAAATACCCTCCCTGACATACTCCAGTTCACTTTCCACTAGGGGATGTAGAGAATCACAACACAGCGAATTCAGCGGCTAAGGATGGTCCCACTCACTTCACCTGGACGCAAGATGCATCTGCTGACATGTTCACAGCCCTGTGTGAGGTGAGGAGACTCTGAGTTGTGGGCTAAGCTACCTGTTGTGCTTCCCAGTGCAGAGGCACAGAGCGCAACTTCCAGCTGAGAGGGCAAGGGCACCCGTGCTGACCGTCTGACCGGGTCCTGACTCCGTAGTGGACAAGATAAGGAGGGACCAGCTGCCCGGTGAGCAGTGTTAAACATCTTCCAAACATCCGGCCGGTGCTCCCAGCCTGATCGATCCACAGCAATCAATTTCCCTCCCACCAGCGGGATTTTGCAAGTGCCTACTGCTCTCCTGAATGGGGCCATTAGCACCTACAATCTCAAACTAATAGCCACTAATGAAGCCAGGCAGATGATAAACAGTGATTTTCACTATCCATGACTATCATGGGGTAAGCAAACCTTCATCTTGCCATGGCAGAGGAAAGAAGACATAGGGAGAGATGGTGATGGGAAGTCGGCAGTTTACAGGGATGGGGAAAGAACAGGCACCCAAAGAGACCAAGGAGAGGGGCCAGAAGAAAGGAATTTTTATTACATAAAAGTAAATGATTAACATGGGAACCTCCAAGACAAAAGGACTAACTGAGCACAATATATTGACCAAACCCAATTAGAAATACATTTACCCTATCTTTTAATTCAAAAACCTGAGTATTTCCACTGGCACTGGAGAAGCACGGTTCCTCGCATCCTCACGTGTCCACAAATTTGAATGACAACGGGAATTTCCCCCAGTTATCCCAGTTCCCTCCCCAGTGGATACTCGGATGCCTGGGAGAATATCTGGGCTTACACTGAGGCCGCTTCCGCCTGGAGAACTACCAAGGATGGGCTCCTCTCCCCTCCCGAGGCCACGCACCTGGTAAGAGTTAACTTCGTGGCTGCTTCCAGCTCCCGCTTTGTGCATTTAATAAGCCCAGAGCTGTCGCAAGGGTGTTAAACTCCCACTCCTCCAGTTCAAAGGCAGCTTTGCAGAGCTGAGCAGTCTTAAAATGCACAGCTTTTCAGAAGTGTGACCTTTTCACGAGATTTCCAATTCAGTAAAGATTTGTTTCCTCCCTCTTCAAGCACATAACTAATTGTAGTCATGAAACACCTCCTCCACTGGCAGCAGGCAGGCAGGCCAGGCTCCCCACCAGCCTCGAAATGTCATGACCGGTTCCCCTTTGGATATCGCGACGGTGCTTCTGCAAAGGCTCAAGGGCACGGAAAGTCACCGCGCCATCGTCAGGCAATCGAGCCCTTGCACACTCGGGCTTGCACACATCTGCACACCAGCTCCATCCCACCGCCCTCCCCAGCGCAGGGAGCGGCCAGTGCAGGCAGGGAGGGCAGCAGGATGATGGTCCTGGACCCACCACATTCCCCTGTGCAATGTGGGGCCAGCGCTGCCCCTTGCACACAATCCCTGCCCACCCACCACAAGAATGGGAGCAGTCTCCCACTTTCAGAATGCTGTTCAAATCCCTAATTGACACCCCCCCCTCTCCAATAATAAAGTCCACACATCTGTTTCCTGCAGATATCAACTTGGGAGACCTTCCCAGTTCTCCTCAGTGCCAGACTGAGGTCACAGCCACAGGTTTCACTTCTTTCTTCATTCTTGCTTGCCCTGGGGCTTCTCCAGGCAAAAGCAGAGTAAGAGGAGCATTTTACAGCATTTGCACCAAGAAATCCTACAGCACACCAGAGCGGAGATAATGCACACCAGGCAGATACCCCAGCCCTCACCCTCTGCCCAGTTCATGGGCTCCTGCTCTTGCCCCTCTCAACCAAGACATTCGCAGCTCCAGTGTTTTCCACGTGGCAATCCAAGAACAAAAGCTACTGGTGGGCAAACAAAGCAAAGCTTCATGTTTATAGGATGGACTGCATTGCCTCCCAAAGGGACTTCTCCATCCTAAATGCCTACAAATCCGCAAGCCCCCAAAGAGTCTTGAGATGAGGCACTGCTCCTGGCTCCACCTGCAATGCCATCACTCTCCTTCCACCCTAAAGCAAGGAAAACCCCTGTGCACACCCTGCCTGTCCTCTGCTTCCTTCTCTGCTCACGCCTGGAAACATCTTCCTGTTCCCACATAGAGAGGAAGTTCTTATGAGCAGGGGACAGTTTTCCCACATCTGGGAATAGCCTCCAGTGCTACCTGGCTATGCATGAGGCACAGAACCATCGAAATGCTGTGTCAGACAACTCCCATCCATATGTCATTTCTTTCTCTGCAAATGAGCTCTGCATTTCATATTTTGCCCTTTTTTCCCTGCTTACAGTTCAGGAATGGGGCAACGTGCTGTTGTCCCCTCCGAGGGCAGCAATCCAGCTCTCAAAGGCTCCCAAACCCAGTGAAGACCACACTGTACACCCCCACCAAAACCAAAAGTGTCCCCACAGCTTTGTTGCTGCTGTGTTACAACCAAGGACCTCATCTCGAGTTGGAGACTCCCAGGGTGTTCGAGCCATCACCACCATCAGCAAATACGTGATGTGGGTTTGTTTGGATGTGGTCTGTAGAGATATCCACACAGTCCCTACAGCTCAAGGGACTTATCTTAAAATACCTGGGATTAGTAATCTAAGCAGGCAGGTCACACACTACTTAGGGGGTAGTGCTGCAGAAACTGGCCTCAGACCAGAGAAGTCCAACGCCATCAAGCTGCTGAGAGTCACCAGCACGGACGTGCCACGTATTTCTGAGCTAACTGACCGAATTCACTGCCGGTCCCAAAGCTTACAAACCCCTAATCCAAGGCACTGTCAACAGCACAGCTGATGTTTGGAAGGAACACGTTGTTTTTATGCTGATGGAAGTTTCTCCGAATACCGGTCACAACATCACACAGAGCAAGTTCAGAGCTTGGGTTACGAGCTTCCCAGAAAAACTTCGGGCCAACTATGGGGGAGCTTCAGCCTTACTCCAGACTCCATAAACCTGCCACCCAGCTCCAAAGCAAGCTGTGACTAACCTGCATTTCCATGTTTTCCCTAGCCCACTGCATTTTTACCACATGGGTTTGTTTGGATGTGTTTTGCTCACGACTTGCTCTTTGGAGCAACTCCAGATCTGCCTCCCTCTTAAGTTGTGCTACAATATAGTCATTCAAACTGATTGCAAACATCAGAAGCAAGGGCTGATTTCTTTATGCGCACTAATTCTAGACTAGGTCACCAAAGTATTTTCATAGTTATGTCAGCACTGTCTAGACAAACCATTAAAAACAGGATGCAACGATCATCAGAAATGCAACGTCAAGCTCGTGCCCAGAGATACTGTGGGAGCCATGGGGAGAGAAGAAAAAGCCAAACCTGTCCCCTTCACATAGGCTGGCCAGAGCTGGCTCAGCTCTCCCTTTCTGGTTTAAGTGAAACTCTACCAAAGCTCAACAGAAAAACACATATTTAACTGCAATTTAAAATAAATAAGCTGACATCAACGAGCCTGGAGAGCAGCACGATCTTTTGAAGGACTCTCAGTGCAGTCACAAACCCATCCAAAACTGGCTCCTCTGAACTGCTGGGTGCCCACACCTTGTAACCAGCACCGGACGGACCCTGGCTGGGAGACCGACCACCACATCAGCATCCTCACGGCACAAGTCCCACCACACACCACTCACCCTAGCCAGCCTCCACCAGGCTCCCGTGTTCACCACCAAAACCACAGCCTCCACACCCACAGAGAGCTCCTGGCGAGCACCCTGCATCGGAACGGCAGCTTCCCTTTCCTCGCCACTTCTTGGCAGGCAACTCTTCCAAACTCCAAGAACATGAGCTGTAATCTTGGCAGAAAGGGATGTGCGTATAAAAATCACCACTCTGTCAAAACAGAAAAATAATGCAGGAGCTGATCTGTGCACATTAATCCGCTGCAGTCATGAGGAGACAATTTCCCTGGAGAAAGTCATACATTAAAAGGAAAAAGGAAAAAAAAAAAAAAAAAAGAGGGAAAGAAAAAAAGATTAATGTGACTTTGAAATATCACAAGCACCGTTTATCTTCCTCCTACCACCACAGGTTTCTTGTCTTTTTTTTTCCCTTTTTTTTTTTTTTTTTTTTTTTTTTTTAATACAAAGAGCCTTAAAATTCCCTGTGAATACAGCCCTTCTGCCTACGATGTGCAAACATGGGTGAATTACGGTATAGCAAAAATATAAACACAGTACCACCTGTTCTCTCAGTATATAACCTTTACCTTTTTTTAATTAATTCAATTTAAAAACCCCCCAACTGGTTTTTTAGTGGCATAACCTTCTAATTACCCTCAGAGTAGGTGCTTGCTTCTCAGAGCTCCCACTTATGCTCTCAATTCGGTCACACACAAAGTTCAGCCCGTGGTACTTCTGTGCCAGCACGGAAGCTGAATGCAAAACACTGCTCCCCAATATCTATCTCACAGATACAGAGCTCAGGCTGGGCCATGGGCATGACCAAAAATTCAAGAACGCATTCCTTTTCTAGGGCAGGACTAAAGGATTTTCCCAGTTAAAAAAAAATAAATAAATAAAAAATAAGGTTCAATCTGTGTAACACAAAGACGATGGACATGCCTAAAACCGAGGTGAATCGTGTGAACTCAGCCTCTGGCAATCCAAATGAGTGAGCAAATGAGCTCACCATACCGTTTAGGTTCTCATTTTCCTTTTACACATATCCCATAGATCATAAATACACATTAATAACTGTAACAGTCAAAGTTTACATTCGGCTGTAACATTTAGGATCAATACTCTTCAAATGACCTTTAGTAGTAATGAGCTGCCATAACACTGTCTTGAAGACATTAAATTTTTATTAGAAATACTTTATTACAAAGGTTCAAACCTGTCCCCATGCACTTGTGCACCCATACAAATATTCTCCTATTGTATTTTTCCTGGGCAAAAATAAAAAGCAGGTCTTCTAAGGGTTTTGAAAAAAATGTGCTGTGTGGAGGCTTTAAATATTTCACATTTTCAGATGTGGGGGTTTTCTTTCCTTGTTGTTTTTTAATCAGAACCCACGAGCCAGGGGTTGGAAAATCAACCACTTTTCAAAGTGATAAATAGGAATTGTTCCCACGTGGGCCAAACAGGACAGCACTGAGCTCCTGATTACCATAAGCCCTCAATTCGATGGAGGTGGAGGAGGTGGGAAAAGCTGATACTCCACCCCATGGAGGGGTGACCCAGAGCAGACCCGTGTCTGACCCTGCAAACCACCCCCAGCTCCCCAAGGAAGCCAGCCAGGGGCTCCTCTCTGCTCCTGGTTCATGGGGGTCCCACCATCAGACCAGATGCATCTCATACAGCTCTGGACAACTGAAAAGCAAAAAACTAAAGACAGGGGGAAACAACAACCAAAGGGAAAACATCTAGTCAAGATCCAGCCTCTCCTCAATTATTCCTTTTCAATGACTAGTCAAGTTCAAAGTCAGATCCTGTCCACGTTTCTCTGCCTATTTTAAAAATTACAAATAATTCACAGGGTTGGGGGCTTGTAGCAATTTATTTCTTCAGCTGCACGTTCTTGACTCAGACTAGAGAGAAATCTGATTTCAGCAGAACAATGAAACCGAGCGGATGGAGGTGAAGTCAAACAAAGGAGACACAGGGGGGAAAAAAAGAAAAATATTTCTCTGCATTGTTATTAGATGCCACCTCTAAGATTTGCAAATTAAACACATTCAAGGCAGCACCGTGTACTGCAGTTAATGTCTTTTGAAGAACCTGCCTTGGCTCTGCACATCACCAGGATGCTACAAGGAGCCCAGACCTGGCTGGGAGGGCAGCACGAGCATGTTCCCATATTTCATTGTAAATTCCTCAGGAGTCTTGACTCTTAAGAAATATTTCAATCTTGCCTCTCTTGTTCACACTGATCAAGAGCTTAGTCTCTAAAAAACCATTTTGTGATTTCCAAGCCGCTTTCTGAACAGCAGTGATCAAATTGGAGGGGGGGCGCCCCTGTAGGAGCACCAGGAAAAGGCAGAAAAGCTGACCAATCAATATTTGCACTCCCTAACCCCGTGATTTTTAGGGAGATGCTCTGAAATGACAGCAAGCCTACAGAGAGGATCCTTCTTTCCAGTGGCAGCACCAGGAGAGCAAGCAACGAGCCTGCAGCGTGCACCCTGCTGGCAGCACTCTCCTTCCCTCTCTCAGCAGAAGGAAAACCACATCCCCCCCACCTTCCCAAACCCCTTATCTGGGTCATGGCAGTGGCAGCCCCTCACCGACACCCCCATTTCTCCCTCAGCTCTTGCCCTGGCTCATTAGGGTGGAGAAAGGCTCCAGAGCATCATCTCTGCAGGCTCATGGAGGGCTGAACCACGACGGGTAATTCCCACTGCTTAATGACCTGAGACCAGCCGAGGAGGAGGCAAATGGGAAAGGGAATCTTCTCATTTGTTACCCATCCCCACATCCCGATAAAAAGAATGATTACACTTTTAAGTTCGAACAATTCCCTGCAGTTGTAGCCATGTCATATCTAGATTGTCTAATTTACATGCATATTCATAATCCCTGTGTATTTAATTAAATTCTTCAATCCCTGGAGTGTCTTTCCTAAACAATAGTAATTTATCTTGCACAGATAAGGGTGCCCTCGATTTATTCCACTCTGTAGCTAACAGCATTTCCTTCTGATCAAGGCTAGGAAGCAAACTCAAACAGAGGGAATCTTTAAATATATTTAAATTGCAAGATTAGGCCGCTTCTCTTTCTTTCCCTCTCACCCCAAGTTACCCTTTTAAAGAATAAACACTATCTCCTGAGCTCCAAGGAAAACCTTTCACCCAACCTCCCGATAACAGCTGCATGCTCCAAATGCAGAAACACTGCCCCAAACCCACAAGGCAACGAGATCTCACAGGCTCTGCATCAGGAGCTACCACACAGCAGCACTTCCATCCAGAGTGGTCCATGGGACATCCTCTGGATGCACCTTCCAGCGCAGGCTGCAAGCTCCTCCACTGCAGCCCATATCGAATGAGCTGCACGTTAAAAAGTCACAACCAGGAGGCTGAAGAGCTCTCCTTTCTAGCAAGTATCTCTACACTAGGGGCTATTCCTCAATGGATAACCTTGGGAGGTTATTCTAATCCCAGAGAAAGCCAGACATGCAGCAGACACCTCAAGATGAGGCAGCCCTTCAGAGAGATGCAGCTGCCTCCAGTCCTCTAACCCTGTTCAAATATTAGCGTGGGGAATTTAACTTGTCCTACAATTAGGGAAGCGCTACAATATTTAGCAAAGTCAAACCGACAAGAAGATTGTGATGAGAAAGGAAAAGAATAGAGTCTGGTGCCCCAGCACGTTTTTTGATTACACATTGCTCACACTCCTGTTAAATCCACAGCTCTTCACAGCTTCGCTCCCTCTCCCAAACCTCAGCCCGCAGATCCAGGACGGCATCGAGGTGGGGTGGAGAAGGGCTGGTCTCTGCAAAAGCCTCTTTAGCCCCACCAGTGCTGCATCACTGCTGCCTCCCAAAGCAGTGCCAGCGGTCCCTGATGGGGAGGGCCATCCCTACACCCACGCAGCAGGGATGCGATGCCCCGAGGAGACTAAGGGATAATCCCAGTGCTGCAGGAGATGCAGGGCCAGGGCTGCTGTCACAAACCATCTCCTTCCGCATCCACATCACAGCCGAGGGCCAGGGCAGCCCTTTGGCTGGAGAGGCTGCTCACACCAGGGAAGCATCCCTCTGCTCCAACCACGTTTCTTAATCTCCTCCCCAAGCATCTGCTGCTGACCACTGCCAGACACAGGGGAACCCAGCCGTTCCGTTCCCAACCCTCGAAGCCTTTAGAGATGCTGTTACTATTTATGAAAATAGGGTCAGGATCCTGCTGTCACAGCTCCTTCCTGAGCTGCAGCGTCCCCCATGCTGTAGAGGCAGCTCTGGGAAAGCCCTCAGGAATGTGACCACTGGGACTAGGTGATGGACAGGCTCTGAGTCCCAGCTCTGGAGTAAAACCAGCCTCCTGCCACCTGGGTGCCCCTGTGCCCACCTCCATGGGCCGCCCCATCTTCTAGTTTCACACACACCGCAGTCACCAGGTCCTCCTGTGGACCACCCCCGTGGCCACCAGAGCCCTCCTTTGCTACACCACCACTCCACCACCCACACCGCAGGCCCCACCTTTACAGCTGGGTGCCTCTCCCCTCGTTCAACAACAGGAGAAGCAATGGATAAGGAGGGCAGTGGTCTCCTTCAGTGCTGGAGCCAGACCTGGCAGTGTCCTGAAAGGACAGGGGCTCTTGCAGCCAGGCTGCCCCGCCAGCGCTGGGCTCCGCACCCAGCAGAGCCCACAGGACAGCGAGGTGCTGTCCTCCACTCTGAACGCTGAGCCTGCCCACCAGTACATCCTGCCATTGCCAAATCCTCTTCCCCAGGAATTCATAACCGGATTCAGACATTCCCAGCCTGTTACTTATTTCAGTGCTTTCAGCTCTCTGGAGCACAGGGACATCCTGTCTTAAACCTGCTGAGCCTCATGCCAAAAGGACATCTGCTTGGAAGGCAGCCCCTCTGGCTGACCTGGCCCTGGAGGGCTGCCTTCCCATCTCAGCAGGATCCCAAACATACCCTTGCACCCACAAAGCAGAGCCAGCTCACAGCAGAGCCAGGAGCACAAAAAGCTGCTCGAGCAAACCACAGCTCCCATTCCCACTTCAGAAGCTTTGCAAGATTTTTGGACCTTGGAAACATTTTCTTCCTACTCAGGGCATTTTTAGGTTAATGGTTCATCAAACCTCACAGTCCAGGAAACCTTGGTGTGGTTGACCGTTGTGTGGGTGTGGGGACGGGTGGGGAAAAAACCCTTTTGGGCACCAGACCTTCCCACAGTGCTTGCACCACAGGCTCTGGGCTGAGCTAGGAGCCACCAGAAACAAGCCAAAAACCAGGCAGGAAGGCAAGGGAAAACTTCACCACTCCCTTGTGCCTCCTTCAGATACAGGGAATGCATCATGCATGGAAAGCATCAATCTCCCATTCGGGATGTTCTCTAAAACACAGCGGCCCAACATGAGGAGCAGCCGTGCCTGATAAGCCCCTCTGCAAATCCCCAGAGAGGTGCTGGGTAGCAACAACACTGTTGGCTGAGGGGACAATGCAATGTCTGAGCTCTCTGCTCGCCCAGGAGCAGCTCTCCACCGTAACACACTGAGTCCCTGCACTGACTTGGTTTGGCTCTGTCCTTTTTGCCTAGGCCTCCTTATTTAACACACATTACTCAAGTGCAAAAAAGAACGAAGCATCAGTGTTTTTAGGACAAGCCTTCAGTACCCTCAAGCCTATCTTCCTTGAAAAACCAGTGCTTTCATGCAGAAGCCCCAAATTTCGACAATCCTCATTAAGTCATTCTTCCACATCCCTCTTTTTTCTACAGTGAAAGTTGAGAAGCTGAGCCATGACTAGGAACAACTAGTAATTCATACTTATCCTGTCCAGTTTTTTTAAGTTTTCACGATTTTTCAGAGCCTAAGTCACAGCAAACTTTTACCTTGACACAGACAGAAAAGTAACAGAGCAAAATTCTCCTCTGCCCCCTTTCCCAGCAAGCTCAGAACCAGTTGTAAAACATTTCCAGTTCCCCACGGGGAAGGCAGCCCAACGTGAGCCACCAGCAAATAACCTCCAGCTTAAGCAAAGCACAAGGCATGGGAACCTTTCAAACCATGTCACTGTGCTGAATTTGAGAGATAATGGATGTCTGCTCTGTGTAAGTACTGTGGCTCTAACTGGACAGCGATGCACCTGAAGATACTCTTTCCTACAGTCATGTGGTTGGGAGGTGACCAGAAAAAAAATCTTTTCCTAAATAAACAGTAACTTCCAAACTGGGAAGCAATTCTTTGCTTCCACTACACCTTACCTGCATGGGAACAGCGTGACCTTGCCAAGCCCATCCTCATCCACCTCAACCCTAACTCAGCAGAGAGCAAGGATGTGTCCTACCCTCCAGCAGCTGTTTGGTGAGATGGTCTGTCCTTGCGCCACAGAAGGCTGGGGGCAGGTTCTAGCAGCAAAGTGCTGTGTCCCAGCTCTGAAACCAGCAACCTTATAAACCATTGCCTGAACATATTCCCCAAACTCAAAAAACCTGGCTGCTATCAAGCTCACCTGAGGGGGGTTAGCCAAAGAACGCGAATTTTATGTCGCAGGGTGGAGTCCCTGAAGTTAAAGCAGACTCAGTCAAACTCAAGGAAAAGTCAGAGATGAAGAGAGCTCTAGGAAGGGAAGGCAACGTACATTTCCGTGTCATCTGTGAGGTTCTGGAAGGGAACAGGGCTAAGCTCCCCTCTGCACCATTTCAGAGGGTGCAGCTTAAAAGTACTCCAAGCCCCACAGCTCGTTCTTAGTCATCCTCATAAGCACGTGCTTTGTGCCTGTTGTTGGTGAATAATATTTTCCACAGTGGGCAGCAAAAGAGCAGAAGCAGGACACCAGAAACCACATAAATTCACTCTGTCATGCCTTGCCACACATTGGTTGCAGTTCCTCTCCATCAAAATATGCAGGAGCTTTTAAGGTCCAACCTCATCATGAGCCAAAGGGGTAGAAGAGCACACTCCATCATCCTCTCATCACCTTCCTGAGAAGGTACCTGCTTAAAACAGGCACTCTTTCCTTACTCATTTTCCAGTCTCCAGAAGTCATCTCCTAACACAACAGGAGGCCTAGCAAGGTCAAACAACACAGCAGGAGCCACCACAGGAGGAGGTGGCTGGGGACAACACAGGCTCTGGAGCCCTCTGAGTGCACTAAAAGCATCTGTCAGCGACGCCAGTCAATCCCAGAAACAGACAACCTGCTGAGACCCTCAGTTTCTCAGTCCAAGTCTTCAGAGAGTTCAGCTGACCTCAACAACTTTCCAACACACCATGACAACATTTCCAAGTGGAATTTACAGCCTGATTTTTCAACTCTCAGGCCAGATACCCCTTGTCTTAGCAAGTACATCAAATACGGCAAGTCCACAGCTTATAGATCAAATAAGGTAGAGCTAAAAGAGGGGAGACTCAAGAGGAAGAAGATCTTTCCCACAGGAAAAAAAGAAACAACTTTTGCCTCAAAATGTAACAGACGCAGGGGACAAATTAAAAAGGGAAACCATAAAATGCTTGCCCAGCTCCTTTTTTTAATCCTTACATCTGCTGCTTTACAGTAAAGTTTCATCTACTGTGTATAATTAGATATATGTTCCATGATTTTATTCTATACAGATTTCTTTGAGAGTCATCTGTACAGTTTTTAACCCCAAAGAAGTTTTAAGTGGAGCAAGAGCTGCTGTTAGAGCATCGCCTCACCCAAAATTCTCAGAGGTGCCACAACGTCAACAGGTCAAAGTTTCCACCCATGGTCTCCAGACTCATGCAAGGAAAGCAGCAAGAACAGACCAGCTTATTGCCTCTTGTCCTCAGCTCCAGGAACATTTAAAGGCTGCACACCATCCCCTGACTACTCTGCAGATCCCACATGCTACACCACAGTGAGCCCAGGGCAAAGCCCAGCGGGTTTCCCAGAACAGCCCCACGCTCATCCCGGCCCAGCTCCTCCTGCAAAACACAAACCAGCCTTTTGCTGTTTGCTAGGAGAAGACCAAGCTTGGTTGGGTTTTCTTGATCAGTCAAAGTGCTGTTTCCTCAGACAGGGGAAACAAGACAGAGAGAGAGATGGCCACCAATTCCAGTTTCAAAAATCCAGCAGGCCCAACAGACAGCAGTATTGACCTTAAGAAGCTCCAAGAGCAGCAGGTCCAGGACGTGAACATGACCAGGTAGCCATGAGCCAGCTGGCATGAGTGGGAGAAAGGGAAAGGGAGACCAGGAAAAGGGGATGCTCTCAACTTGCAATCCCTGCCCCATGCTAATCATTTTGGCATAAACGAGATCTCAAACTCATTTAAGGTCACAGTACATCTCCTGGAACCCTAGAATCTACCCATCTGATGCCATCACACTTAACAATTAAGCACTTAAAACGTGCACAAGGAGGGAAGGAAAGTGTCTCCACTTCCAAGAGAAGGACCAACAGCCCCACGCTTTACTAAGGCAGGGAAAAGAGCATCACAAATGCAAAGCACCCAAACACACATTCCATTCCCCTCAGGACCCACACAGCAGGCACTCCTGGGAGAAGCTGATCTGCCAGTGTCTCCCCCAACCACGAGGGAAATCAAGGCGATAAGCAACACTAGACGTCCACCAGCCGAGCTAAGAGGATGAAGCATTTCTCTGGAAACAATCGGGTTCTCTAATAACAGGGCTGCAGCAGCGGCGTGAAAGGGAGGGAGGAGGAGCAGGCGGGGAGAAAGGGACTAGCTGGATATTTATCCCATCCTCATCTTTGTGTTATCAGTACCCCGGTATCAGCATTGTTCAAAATGGCTGCTTAGATGGTTGCCAGCAGCAACAACAGAATCGGTCCATCTGCTGGCATTCTCCTTAATCTATCTCAAACACTCGTCTTCTTTTTAAATGCACGCAGGGGAAAGAAGGGGGGAAAAAAAAAAAGTCTGCCTTGTACAAAGAAACAGAATCCTCCTATAACAGAGCCTTTTAACTAGATTTTATGCCACCCCTGTTTCCAGGACACACAGACAAAAGTTAATTTTCCAATAAAAGAACCAGTGTAAGGTGCTTTTTTGTTATGAGATCAGAAAGTAAATGGAATTTGAATTGTCTGCAGTGGCATGTATCTGACAAAGATTAATTTAAACAGATATTGTCTCTGAAACCAAAGTCCATTGAGCGGCTTCACAGCCTATCAACCATGCGAAAGCAGCTCCTTAGCAGCACTGCTGACTCCACCACTTTCTTTAAAAATGGCTTAACCTATTTCTTGTAAGATAAAAGGTCATATATAGTTCTATTTTACAAACCCATAATAGCCAAAGCCACACCAAGGGAGGACAATCGGGAGAAAATAATAACGGGGGGGGATTTCCTCCCCCTTCACAGACAGATGCTCGACACTTGCTGGGTATTTTTCAAAGCTCGCCGGTAGCGAGCGGCTGCAGCGCCACCGAAATGTTTCGACACCCTTAGAATAGAATAAAAAACCCCGGGGCCTCTGCAGGTCGCCGGTGCAGGATGGAGGAGCCCACCCCGGGGTGGAGATGCTGCAACAGGGCAGCTCCCTCAGGATACTTCCTTTGCTTGGGATATGACGCCACAAGGATGCAGGGACAGGCATGGGAGTTCCAGCTCCTTTGGTCCCTGGGCCAAGCAGGCAAGAAGGGAGACCCACTCACTGCTCCCTGGGTGCTCAACTCTCCCCCCATCCCCAGGCCCTCTCTGAACACTGGGGTATTATTTCTCCTTTTAATCACAAGAAGCAGATCTGTGCATGCCATCAGCAGGCTGGGCGGATGGAGACAGCTGCTCGGACTTCAATGGGACACACACGCGCGCGCACACACACAGAGGAGGGGAAAAAAGCTGCAGAAATCCAAATCCTGCAATTTTTTCCCCTTTTTATTTCCAGTTTATACAGAGCACCGCAGGGAAAATGCTACCAGACAGTTTCAGAGCATTTGATATAGCAACGACCCAGCTTTGGGAAAAGAACGAAGGAGACACAAAATAAAAGACGACAGCCAAAAGCACTTTTAATATAGTTTCAGTACTTTCAAGAGAAAGCTTCTGTACACAGAGCAGCCAATGAACTGTTACCAAAATAAACACAACTGGCTTTAAAAAAAAATTAAAAATGTCTTTCTGATGATAAAGAAAATCAAAAGAGACGAGAACTAGCGAGTGAGACAGAAAATAAACTTATTTTTCATCCTCCAGACACACTTCTTTTAATTTGGCATCCAAAGCCATTGTAGTTCATTAATGCAAATTTTATTTATCTCGGGAACCCATTTGTTGCTCTGCCACCCCTCTGACAGGGCACTCATCTTCATCACGGCAGCCACACAGCCAGGGCATAACACACAGCATCTCCCGCCACCGCTGCCTTCAAAAGCCACAGAGCACAGACGAGGTGGGGCTGTGAGTGGTGTCCTGAGCACTCACCAAGGTGCTTGTATCAGCCAAAGGATGGAGGCCAGGGCTACCGGTCGGCACCCAGAGCAGGGGCACAGCCCGTCCTGACCTTGCCAAGGTCCCAGACAACACCAAGACTCCGGCGTTCCCACGGGGAATCCCTCTGTGCCAGCAGCTGCGGGGCACGGGCACCGTCTCCAGGTGCAAAGACAGCAGCCAGGCAGATCCCACAGCCGCATCCTGCTGAGCGAACCTCAATAACGATTAGCAGCCCCCGGTCAAACGAGCTGGGTGGGGAAGGTGCAGGCAGCTCATTACGGGCATCAGCGACAAGCGGGGCACGGCAAGGGGGGCACAGACACCCCCCCCCCCCCCCCCCGTCTATTTTAACCCGGGGCGACAGCAGCAGGGCATTTGCAGATGACAAGCCGGACCAATATATCCGCATGAGACCCCTTCCAAGCTGGTATCCCAGCAGATCTGCCTCCTAAGCACATTCGTGGCTTTGTTTTTAATGAGAAGAGGGGAAAAAAAAAAAAAAAAAAATCCCTGGCAACACGCACCTACAATGCGACAAGTAAAAGCCCAGGATTTTATTAATTTGTGCATTACTTTAAATGCACCATTTTACAAGGACTAACCCCAATCCTGCACAAAATCCTAAGCCGTAAGCTTGAGACAAAAAAGCAAATGCTCTTAAAATGCAGCACTAGAAAATCCATTTGGAGAGAAATATAATGGTGTCGTGAACAGGTGAATCCTCAGCATTTAATAAAACACACCACACACCCACCGCACCAACCAAGTGGAATCAATTCATATTCAAACACTAGGATTAAAAAAAAAAAAAAAAAAAAAAAAGCTTTGGAAAAATTGAATTTTCATTTCTGGGACATTTTATTGTAAAACAATGAGGATCCTTTCCTACCAACATCCCCCAAGAAGGGGGGATTTTTCAGGACCTGTGTCTCTGTGAGATGTTACCAGGTCCTTTCTCAACTCCTGTTGCAAAGGCACATGAAGCCGGGGGTCAAGCCCATACATCAAACCTTTGTGAAGACCAGGCAAAAACTGAAGCAGGGCTCAGCACTGCTCTCCTGAGAGTGCAGGAGAGCATCTCCAGGGCCTTGGCATCTCTGTGGGCAGACAGGGAGAGCTCCCCACCACCACCCCACATCCTGGCTCCAGAAGGTAGATTTGTCTTATGGCACTTACTATCTCAGGAATCAGTTACCCAGAGGAGTCGCTTTCCTCCCCTCCTCTCATCCCTAGAAGACCAGGAGTATGACAACCCCATGACACAACCTCCTCAGAACAGCATCAAACATAGGATAGGACGTACCAGAAATTCATTTTAACACCCTCGAGAGAGCTATTCCACACCTCCACCTCCTTGCAAAATAAAGTCACCAGCACCAGCCACAGACAGGGGGATTTGATGGAGAAACAGGTTCAACCACCCTATGCCTCCTGCTGAGCAAAGTCAGGAGATGACCCCAGCACCCGCCTCCCCAGGTCTCCTCCACCACCCCACTAGAAGAAACAAGCCCTGCAAAGAGATCCTGGAGCAAGCGAAGGCTCCTTCCCCACCACCTCACCCAGGATGCCACACGAGGTCAGCTCCTCAGAGAGCAGCAGGGAACAAACTCAAAGCTTCACACCCTTGGGAGAAAGAAAAAACCCCACTCCCACATCTCCAGAAGAAAATTCACCCGCCTCAAGCACAAAGTACCACCATGCAGCAACAAGCCTTGGCCTCGCACTGAAAATGCCCAGGTTTGGCTGCCCTGAAAGGGTGAAGAGGTGTCGTTGCTCCTCCCGAAAACCCCGCTAAGCTCCTCATCTGCACGAGCTACCCCAAACTCAGGAGCAGCAGGAGGAAACCAGCACCACTACTAAACACAGAGCTGCCCGTGTCACCTAAATGTAAAACCCCTTAAAAATAAATGCAAGCGCAAGGTTGGCCATGCCATTCATCTGAGCTAACCTCAGAAGGGAGAAGGTCTCCTGCTGGGAAAGGGGAGGATATAAAACCCCAAGACCATCAAGGACTTTTCACCTCCCCTACAAACCAGGTTGTCCTCCAGGGTGAGGTTCCCATACATGCCAAGGAAACACATAAGCCCACAAACCCTCTCTTCCATCCTAACGCTGCCAAGATTATTTTAATATATATATTTTTCCAAACAAAATTAAAAGCCGACACACCGCAAAACAATTCACAGCTGAATGTGACTTTACAGAGCTATTGGACAGACAAGCTCATTTAAGTTTTCCAAAAGTCCTATCTGAGGTTAGGGGGACTAATCATAAAACATCTAACATCAAAGCGAGCGTCAAATAACAGCAAAGCACATTCCCTCGCACAAAGCTTCAAAAACAAAGCACGCAGGCACATGTGGTTCATGTTATTGCAGTTATAGCGCAGTTAAATATTTCCTAAAATATTCCCTCTAGATGTGAGCAAAATTAAAATCTGCTGTGAAGGACGCGCGACTGGGAAGCGGAGAAAGCCACCCTCTCACCTGGGCCAAGCTTTGCAAAGCACAGGTGAGCTGAGAACAAACTCCTGCTGCCTGCTCAAACCAGAGACGGGGACTTGTCCCACCCTCTCTCTCTGAATAACACTCCAAACCCATTTATTCTTAGAGCCAAAACTAAATATTTTATTTCTTGAGCTTCATTTTTCAAGTCTCTAGCCTCTTTAAGTTAGCATCATTTAATTAACCGCCTAGTTAAAAAGACAGCCCCAGCCTCAGAGGGTTTGTTTATACTCTTAAAAAAAAGAGATGCAAAAGCCAATAAATAAATCTGCTTAAAATAAAAGGTTAAAATTCCAGCTGTCATCCTAGCTCTCCCTGCACAACCAGCAAGAAACTCTGGTGGTTTTCATCATCTCCTATTTCAGTTTCTGTAATACAGTCCAGAACACGCTCAAGAAATATTTCACCTATGAGGGAGCAGCAATAAACAGATCGTAAGTTTTAACGCCTAATAATACTTTGTTTTAATTATATATGCTACGAAAAAAAATAATTAGAAACCTAAAGAGCTTAATGTATATTTAAAACGTTCAACAGTTTCCATCATGATAGGGCTAAATGAAACTCTGCCAACCCCTTTTATGTGGGTAAAAGTATTTTAATATATATGGTATGATAAAGTAATCTACCCCTAAAGAAAAACAAAGTAAAAATTAATTAGCAAATTGGAAACATGTTGTGCAACAAGCATCCCACACAAAATCTAAGAGGATACAGAAACATTAACTCCCTTAGCAAAACTCTGACACAGGACACCGGGTTTCAACCTCAAAAAACCTTTCACATCCTATGGTGTTCCTCCTAAACCTGCTCCTGCTGGATACAGCCTTAAACCCAGACCCAAGAGGAGACCAGTCTTTACACAAAACAAAAGCAACCACAATTGGCCCTAGAGAGCCCCATCAAAGTGTTTTCCCCAAAATAAACAGCCCTATAAAAGCAACACACCACTGGATTATAAATTTAGACTCTGCCCCGTACCACGTCACAGGGGAAGGAAACCAAACGCTCGCTTAAAAGCAAGCATTTTTAGTGGGGAAGAAAAAAAAGATCTTAAAACCTAAAAGTAGTTTGGAAAAAAAAAAAAAAAACTGAAAGTGGTTTCAACCACACTGGAACCCATTGGTATTTTTACCTCTTAAGCTGCATTTCAACAGGCATCATTACAAATATACACTGACACAAGCTGAAGATTAAAGTGTAACAAAGAGCTTCCAAATCTGAACTCCTCCAATTAAAATGCATTTACGGGTATCATTTACAGGTATCAGGTCTAGCTTAACCTCTGCCCAGGCAGAAGGCTGTTGAAGAAGGGTTAGAAAATCCCCAGTGCCTGCATGTCCAGCACAGCCACCAGACCAGGAAACATCGGAAGGCACCCAGGACAGGCCTGCAAGTCATCAGATAAAATATCCAGAATTAACTGCGGGCTTGAAAAAACCAGGCTCCCTCCAAGTGTTTACAAAGCCAGAGCATTTTAAAGCCCTGCTTCATTGTTACTCTAACAGTAAAAGTAAATTCTGCCTATGTACTTATGGCTGGACCGCATACCTTCCCATCGGGGCACAAAGGCTTATCTGTGGGTAAGGAGCACAGACCGTGCAGGTCCCTAAGTGGCTGGTTACAACACAAAGCTCGACGCTTCCTCTCATGAGCAATCTAGCAAAAAAACACGACGATAAAGGAGAATTTTCCCCCCCCTAAAATTGCCAGGGACACTTGCCCACCCATCGCCATCCGTGACGACTCGAGGGCAAACCGTATTACACCACACTGGGCAGCGCAGGCGAGAAACATGAATTTGTTCTGCTGGATCACAGCTTACTGTCAAAATCCACCAAAGGTCTTTTCTCTCACCGAAAACCCAAGAGATAACGGTGTAAAAACTTTTGTTCATAAATATTTATGCGACTGAACTTGTTAAAAATTAACCGCTGTCGTTAAAGGTTTTGTATCCTTTAGGATTCCCGGCATGCAGTGCAGTTGCATGCTTTATATTAAGCCTGGCATTTCTGCATTCCTTTCCTGCATGCTTTTGTCATTTGTCTAAAAATTAAAAGAAAAAAAACCCACACACCACACACACACAAAGACGGGATCTGTACACATAATAATAAAGCAGTTTTTAAGGAGACAAAGATGCCTGTGTTCAACATCCAAGATCTTTCTTTGAGCTGGGGGGGTGGGGGGGGAATCAATTTAATGACTCCAGTGAGATCAGGGTTTAAGCCTCGTTTAAGTTTTACTAAGCATGAAGGAATTATTGGTTGATAATGTGGCATATATGTTTTTTTCAGACCTGCCAGCTTTGTAAGCACGAGGGAGCCAGAGCCTGAAGCGCTTTGTCCCCATGAGCACAACCCTCACCCCCTCCATCGCCAGAAGGTCATTCCTCCTGGATTTGGTCTTTCAGTTTTTCAAAGGGATTTTTCCAACCACAGAGAAGGAATTTCACATCTGTACTATCCCTATTTTTTCACAGGTCTGAGTCAGAAACACAACTGTATAAACATCTGATCTTTATTAACAGCAAGTCTCAACTGTGCAAACCTCAGGTCATGGCGCCGGGAGCTGGTGGTGTCCGCTCAAGGGATCCTTAAGAGGGGAACAGTAGTTTTGATTTAGGGCTGGAGAGCATCAAGCAAGCCAGGGTTGGGGTTTTATTTTTTTTCCAGGACATAATGGTTCCCAAGTTCCTATCTTAATTGCAAACACACACAGCCACAAAGTGTTTGTGTCTCTGGTGGCTGGAGCTCTTCCACCTCACCTTCCAGAGGCATCTGCAGGATGGATGTGGAAAGTTGGCGGAGGACATCTCAGCTATGCCTCCTGTCCGCCTGGGATAAACACGCAGCCCTTCACAGCCTTTTGTTTGATGTAAATCTTCCTCCTCCAGCTCAGGGGCTGCAAGGGACTGCTGTGACACGGCTGCTCTGGAGACAAAAACTGAGGTGTCTGACCCCACAACACCCACCCGCTGCTGTCCAAAGAGGAGCCGCACCACAACCAAGGCCTGAACCCCCCCCCGGCTCCGAAGGCAAACTCCCCTGGCGAGCATCCCGCGCGCCCCTCTCGGGCTGTGAAAACAGGAGATAAATCACCCACCGACTTTGCGGCGAGCGCTTCCAGAACATGCTGCTTCATCTAAAAAGCTGACGGCTCGGAGGACAATGAGCACGAGCTCTGATTTCAAAGCTGGGGAGACGGTTTGGACTTGTCAGGGGATGTGAAACGCCAGAGCCAGGACCGTCCTCCCTCCATGTGTTCTCTGGCTCGCAGGGAGACAGGGCAGATGGGATGCTGGATGCCTGCACTGGGTGTCACTTTGGGATGGGACTGCTCTGCTGCGTCCCACATGCACCTGACCCCAGCACTCGCCCAAATCCTGCACATAATTGGCTAAAAGCTCATCAGAGCCACGTTTCAAAGACAAATAAATTAAAAAACTATTTTAAAAAGAAAATTCCTTTGTACAGAACCAGTCCTGGGTTCAGGCAACCATTCCCTCTGTCTCCCACTCCCACACCAGCTGCTCACTGCATACGCACCTTGGTGGGCAGGTCATTAAAACATTGCCCTCAGCAAGCTATTATTTTCCCTTCCCTCCTAATTTTAAAGTTCCTGAAGAGCTACTCCTCTCCTACCAAAAAAAAAAAAAAATTATTTGGTTTTGAGTTTCACAGTCTTTTAAACAGAATAATTAATCATCTTAACGCAGCCCTTACAAAATATTAATTCACGCCAAAAAATAGGGTATAATCATATCCTCAGAGAAAAACCTTTTGTGCTTCAGGAATTTTCACTGCATGTCCTCAGAGGTAGGAGGAGAATTCTTCTGCTGCCTCCTATTCTCACATCTCAAATGGAAAATGTTTTGATAATGCTCTTCTGAATGTAAACTGTACCAAAAGGGATTTTTATTTTTTTTAAGCAGCTTTTTTTTCCCCAAAAGGAAGAAGGGCTCTTTAAATAAACACAGCCTAACTACCCATTCCTTACAACAAAAACCACCCTCCCTTCACTCATTCACGCCATACCCTGGCACAAGATGAATTTACATTTCGCATTTGCAAAACAAATTCTCCTCGCCTAATGTCATTTTAATGGGAACGCGCATTTCAATCCCTTCCAATAACAACGAGGAGCGGCTTATTTTATGTAAAACACCCCAATTTGTTTCTCTTCAAATATATGCGGATTTCAGATGGGGACAGGGGCTAGGAGGACAGGGGAAGAGGAACATTTCCTCTCCGCCAGCGCACACAAAAGCCACCTGCCCATGGAGAGAAAACACGATGCCATTATTCCCACCATCATTCCCACGGCCCCTTCGACACCGAACGAGCATGAGAAGGCCGCGCGCGTCCGTCCCCGACACGCGCATCGCGCCAGGTCACCGGTGGTACCCGCCGGTCCACCCAACTCGTCACCCGCCCCCGCTCCCCGCGCTCCCCCCCGAGCCGGCCCCGCTGGACGTGCCCCTGCAGGGGCTGGGAAGGGGAAAGCGGTGGCTCATGCCCCATTAGAGATGTTCCAAGCGGGGAAAGCCCCTGATGGAGAGGACAAAGAGGAACGCTCGGAGCTGCTGGAGAGATGCATTATGTTTATAAGCCCGTCTCCCGACGGAAGGGCCAGGACCCCCGCGGGACCGCGGGTGGGGGTGGCTCAGGGGTGAGAGGGATGGCGGCTGCGGGGCAAGGGGGGGCCGGCAGGGCTGCGTGCCCTCGAAACAACCCCCCCAGCGGCATTCTGGGGGGGAAACGAGGTGGTCTTTATTTCCCCCCCCTCTCGGACTGGACGGACGGCGCCCAAGCTGCGGGCGGCTGCCGGTGACCCCGGGCACACGCACCCCCCGCCCGGGGGGAGATTGTGTCACACACTCCCCCCCTCACCCCCCCCCCAAAACCCCAAGCCGGCATCTTCCCGGAGGAGCGCACGGCGGTCCCTGCCCCCGGGGCAGGATTTTCCTGTCAAACCACAACCGCGCCAGACAAAAGGCTGAAGTGCAGGAGAGGATGGAGGCGGGGGGGGGGGGGGGGGGGGGGGGGGGGGGGGGGGGGGGGGGGGGGGGGGGGGGGGGGGGGGGGGGGCGGTGGAAGGGAGAGGGTGGGGGGAAGGAGGAACGACGAACACAGACGAGCCCCCGGGGGCCCCGTCCCGGCACTCACCGACTTGCAGCACGTTGTCCACCGCGCCGGTCTCCAGCAGGCGGATGCCGCGGCGGAAGGGCAGCCCCTCGCCCTGCGGCGCGGCGGGGGTGGCGGGCGGCGGCGGCCCCGCGGCGGGGCTCTCCTCGCCGGCCGGGGCGGGGGCGGCGGCGGCCGAGGGTCCCCCCGCGGCGGCGCTGGCGGGGGAGGCGGTGGCGGCGGCGGCGCGGCCGGGCTGGAAGCTGGAGTACATGCAGATCTGCCGCTCGCTGCGGGGGAAGCTCCAGTAGACGATGCGGCGCTGGACGGGCTCGGGGATGCGCTGGAAGCGGCCCTCCACCCGCTCGAAGGCCCAGCTCCCCGCCACCCGCTTGGCCGCCGCGTCCAGCAGCGACTCGGGCTGCAGCAGGCTGCCGGTCCCGCCGCCCCCGCCGCCGCCCCCCGGCCCCGCCGCCGCCGCCGCCGGCCCCGCCGCCCCCGCCGGCCCCGCCGCCGCCGCGGGGCAGCAGCCGGGCAGCGCCGGAGCGGCCCCGCTGGCCCCCGCGCCCGGCCCCGCCGAGCCGGCCCCCGCCGCCCCGGGACGGGGGTGCACGGCCCCGGTGCCCCCCGCCGGGCAGGCCCGGGAGCACAAGCGCTTGGGGCCCGGGGCGCCGGCGGGCAGCGGCGGGCGGAGCAGCTCCTCTCCCTCTCCTCCCTCCGCCATGGCTGCGACCGACTGAGCCGGGCGAGGGGAGGAGAGACGCCGAGGAGGAGGAGGAGAGGGCGGGGACCGGGGGGGTGGTCCCGGCGGCCGGGAGCCGGCCCCACCGGGGCGGGACGCTCCGCAGCCCCCCGCCCGCCCCCGCCGCCCGTCGGGGCGCCGCTCCCACCGGCACCTGCCGTGCTCCGCGGGGTGGGGACGGGGTGGGGACCGGGGACCGCCCGGTGCCCTCCTGGCCGCGTCCCCAAGGGGAAGGGGGGACATACAAGGGACGCTGTGTCCCCCGTGTCCCCCGCGGGTGGGGTCCCCAGGGCTCTGGAGGGTGAGGGGCTGTCGGGGCCATCCGAGCGCCAGGAGCTTGCGCTGAGTCAGCGGGACAAAGGGGCTCGGCAGGGCTGGAGGTGGCAGCGCTCCCCCGGGACAATCCGCGGAATCGAGACCGCTCCTGCTGCGAGCCTGGCGGTACCCGGTGCCGGCGCCCAGCCCGACCCATAAATCAACACCCAATCTCACCTGTCGATCACCTACAGCTTTACATCGACTGGCAGAGCAAACAGCAGTGCCCTGTCCTCCAATGGGCATCAGGGTTTCCTGTTTCTTTTCAAGCCCTGTAGCAAAGATGCTCGTCCCACACATCACTGCAGCATCCTTGTGTACAGGGACCACTGGATCCTCTGGCACACACGGCCTTTGGGGAAGGAAATGAAGAACACGGGCAGTGCTGGCTCCCGAGAGCTCTGCTGTGCTCTCAGGCGGGATTGCACTAAAAGAACATATGAATATATTCAGTGCATATTATCTGAGTCAGCACCTCAAAACCCAGGGAGCTGAGTCTTCACCAGCCTCTGCTTCCAGCAGAGGGTGATGGCAGCACCCGTGGGACCAACACAGTGCAGGGCTGATGGGGAGAGGGCTGCCATGACTAAAGTCAACTTCTCTGGGCCTCTCCACCCTGCCAGGACTGGTCACTGTGTTGCTGTGTTCAGCATGACACCATCCCAGGATTTTCCCCAGAAACACATTCCTGTTTTTTTGTCCTGTCTAATTTTAAGTGACAAACCTCTGAGGAAGAAGAGGGCTCACAGGTCTCAGAGTTCAGTTTTCTTGCTATTATTCTCAGTGCTTTGAGAATCCAAGACCAGTTCCTTCCTATCTGCAGTTCAGTCACATCTAGACCATTACCGGTTACTCCCTTGTTGCAGAGATCTCCTATTTATTCTTACTGACAGAGCGAGAGTACATTTCCTGGAATAACAGTGAGATGCAATTAGGGAACAGGAAATAATTATGTGCCTTTGCTATGCCACAAGATACCTCCAAGCCCAAGGTCTCCTTTAGCAGGACATGGAGGGAAGGAATCAGGTCTCAGGCAGGTGGTGAGAACAGGCAGAGCTACTGCAATGAGAGATCTCCATTTTAGAGAATAAGCCACATGCTAATCGATGAAGGTCAGGAAGAGGTTTTCCTTGAAGGCTGAGGTGTTCCTTGCTGACGCTGATCTTGTTCAAAATAATGAGTGCTAACAGTGGCAGGGCCTGGCCTTGGGCAGCACCGACACACAGATTTGTTTATATTTTCCCCAGGAATCACAGCCCCATTTCTTTAACCCCGAAGGCCGTTTCGCTCTCTGTAAGGGTTTGTTGCGACAGGAAGCACTTGCGACAGGAGCGCGTCATTTTGCCCATTGCCTCTGCTCACTGCCTTGGTGGCAGGACCTGGGGGGATGAGAAGGGCTTTGTCTGCCTCCCTGTCTGCACAGAGGGACCTCACGGGGCAGTCCCAAAGCACCCTCCTGGCCCAAGGTAGAGCACACCTTCGTGGCAGAGACCAGTCCAGCAGGATTGCAAGCTCTTCCAGTCTGGGCTCTGGTATCAGAGTTTCTGCTGTGTCTCCCTGCAGCTGCCAGGTCTGCCCAGGCAGAGGTTGAGACTGCAGGGGAGCTGGGACACAGCACCCCAGCTTGTCTGGTCCCTCTGTCACCAGTCACTGCAGAGCTCACCTAGTGACAACCTTGAGTGTCCTTACTTACGTCGTCCCCAGACAGTGCCAATAAAGAGGATTTTAGACTTCAGCCCAAGCAGGGATGTTATTCATTCCCAATGAGCTGACTTTTCATTGCATAAAACATATAATCCAGACTCAAATCAAAGCAAGGTCGGTGCAGTGGCTGGCCAGCCTGTCTCTGGGGGCTTAGCATGTTATTTCAAAGACAAACCAATCTATTTTTCCTCCCCCTCCTCATTCTGAACGTTTACTACTCCCCATTCCTCCCCATCTCTCCCTGTGCCTTTCATTACTGCCTTGAATTTTGCAAGGGGGAGAGCTCTCCTCCTCCCAGAGAACATGGACAGACCTCTTCTCCCTGGGGAAGGATGCAAAATGTCAGCCTCCCGCCCAGCCCCTGATGCTGCTCATTCAGAGCCTGGAACCAGGTACATCAATAATTCACCACACGCCTTCCTGAGCCCAGCCATTTGCTGAGCCTCTACCACCAGCAGCCCTGGTTCCCCTCCTGGCTTCAAGGCTGTTTGGTTGGGATCTGTGACCCACCAATTCCAGCCCTCCCAGCCTGACCCTTGGTATTATTCACAAAGTGTTGATTTTTCCTGCTGGCCTCAGAAAGCATTTTATTTCGAGTCCATGGCTACAAAATTTATTGACCAAAGGGTCACAGTTAGGCAGCAATGCAATGCAATATCCTGGGAAATTCTCTGGGTGCCAGTTCAATCAGAAGTCCAGCTTTAAGTTAAAGGTGTGCTGTGGAGCAAGAAAACTGTTTTTGTCTTGCTAGAAACTGGATTCAAGGGCCCTAAAAAGGAGAGAGGCCAAGGAAGTTGCTGAGGTGTCCTCTGGGGGTTTCCTGGCACCTGTGCTTTGTTTTGTGGCAGACAAGATAAGTGATAGCTGGTGCCACATCTCAGCCCAAGGAGTGCCCCCTCCTTGGCTGCTCCCACACTTGGTGTAGCTGCTCTCCTCTCTCCCCACCATGCCCCAAACCCATCCTCTGCACAAAGACTGCCTTTCCCTGGGCATCTTCCCCTCTCCTGGATGCTCTCGTGCCTCTTTGACATTGCTTTGACTCCAAACAGTCAATGCTGTGCCCTCACTAACATGGGACACTGGCTGAGCCTTGCAGAGACAACAGCAGAGCTTTGCAAGACCCAAAGAGCACCAGGGAAGTCCTCTGGTGACAGATGAAGATATACAAGGGCAGCAGAAGCTTTATGGCCAACTAACAAATGGAAAAGAAGCAGGATAGCAGAATGCAGGCAGACACCAAGCTCCTGCTCCAGCCATCCAGTGAACTGGCTGCTCCAAAGCAGCCAAAGCTGGGTTTATCAGCAGCCAAGCTTCCTGATACAGCCCATGCTACTCATTGGAAGTGTGACTGTTTCTACCTTTCCAGTATTGCTGGTGCTGTTCAGAGCAGAGGCAGGAAGGAAAGGACACAGGGAGTAACTGCAGCTCCCTTGCCTTAATGCAGTCAGGAGTAGAAGGATCTGTTGCCCAGGATAGTTATTTGTCAGCATCCCCATGGATCCAATGTCCATAAGGAGACAGAGAGCATTGCTTTGTGAATTATTTGGCCTTGCAAGCAAGAAGAGGAACACCTTGGTTTGGTTGCCCATGGTGTTGAGCACCATTTTTAGATTCTCCAGGGCCTAGTAAGGTCTCTAACAAAGCGTAGGCTGGAGTTGGAGCTTTTTGCCATCAAACTGTTTGAATCCCCTGTGGATTCTCCACTGATTCATTAGCGCTGAGTTATTGCTGTGCTCCTCTTTCAGCAGGGACTCTAATAAAGTGGCTTTTCACTAGCCAGCCAGTTATTTTATGAAACTTTCCAGAACTGACAAGCTCAGAGACCTCATTCAGGTGTGACTGCATTTGTCTGCATACTCAGAAGAGAAAAGCAAGGACGGAAAGAATCATCTCCCCACTCCAAACATGGGCTGAATTCCAAGATCAGGTGCAGCATGGCTGCTCTCACCCTCACTTTGACACAGGAGCAGCTCTGCTTGCCTGTATGTCCCTGTATTTGATCAGGGATGTGCAGGTTTAAAGCATGGGATGCTTGGGGTGCTTCTCAGAGAAGCTTCAGCTTCTCTACCCTTTGTCTACTGCCAAAGGGGTCAGCAATACCCAAGAAAAACCACAGGCCGTCATTGATTCAGGATCTAGGATGCCCACACACAGTACCGTGCCTGGAGAAAGCATCTCCAGAGCGCCCCATGACACATTGTCTCAGCCTGCCATGTACCACAAACACCAGGAGTTTGGATCTGGCAGGGCTGGAAGTCCAGGAGGATTTCAGCAGGAGGGTGTGAGCAGGGGAGATCTGGCAAGCCCTGCCGTGGGGATGGGGCCTGTGGGGCAGGGTGCAGATTGGGAAGCTCCTTTGTACAGCTGGAGTGGGGGTACCCAGAGGGGCAGGAGGAACAAAATTATCTGGAGCAGGAGTGAGGAAGGGAGAAAAATGGAGCGAGGTCCTTGGGTACCAGGTGTCAGGATGGGGCAGGCACAGACTGTCCCCTGTACTCAGACAGAGAGTTCTGGATGTCAGGAGCTGTTGTTCCCTCTCTCCCCCACACATGACATTACATCTCTGGCTTGCCAGCACTGCCTTCCCCAGCCCCCATAAGATTAGCAAAGTGCTGAGCCTCTGCCTCACCACGGAGATTTCTACACCCTTCCAGCAAACGCATTTGCTGTGCAGGCCAGCAATTAAGCACAGAGGAGCTGCTGGGCGAAGACCCTCGGCTTCCAGGAGAAACAGTCACCTCCCCAGCACGGAGTCTAAAAGCACAGAGCGCTCCAGAAAGTTACTCAACCCCGCTCTGGAGAGAGACGTCCATCCCAGCCAGGCTGGCTGTCGTGGGGCTGAGCTCAGCAGAAAGGAGCCCTCTTGGCCCATCGCCCCCCCCCTTTCAGCCGCTGAAGTTCCTTCCCCTTAATTAGAGATGCTAAAATAACCGGGGAATCATTTTGCAGGCTACAAGGGTATGAATAAAAGATGGCAAAGTGAGGGGGAAACAATGCTCCTGTCAGCTTTCAGCCTCGGGTCTGCCCTGGCTGCGGAGAAGTGAGTGGGTCGCAGGGTCCAGCCAGGCCAGGGCTGGAGCTCATTCCTCTGCCCTCCATCACTCAGGGTCCCACTCCCGCTCCCTGGGCAGAGAACTTGGTAGATCACATGATAACCCATCCCAGCCTTTTACCCTCTGCATTTAACACAATTTGTGAATGGCAATTAAAACGTAAGTAACTCTGGGCAAGGAATGTTCTTCAAAGGAAGGAGGGGAGAAACAGGTGGGAAACAAGACACCAAACCAACTTCACTTTTTCAGGAAAAAAAGGATCTGTAATGGAGAAAAGACAACACAGACTCTGTGAGCTGAAAAACAGAAAAGGCTGAAATGTGGACAAACTCAGATTCAAGGAGAAGCCACAAAATCCTAGTGATGGAGGGTAATTAATGGTGGAACCCAGGCACCGAGTGCTGGCCCAGCCAGGCCTGCCTGTGGTCATGCCACTGGATCTGGGCACAAAAGGCATCTGCTGTCATCCCAGGCTGCTCTCAGCAGTGGGATTTGAGAGCCAAGCATCACACCCAACTTGTCTGGAGGAGAGGCAGATGGAGAGAGACAGGACAAATCTCTCCTCATACAGAAAAAAAGGAGTATCTTGCTAGCTGTTTTCCCAGTAGGAGGGTAAGAGAGGGGAGTATGAATTTTAGCAAAGCTCCTGTGAACACAAGGACCAGCACAGAATCCAGTCTCAGCCTTGGGCACCTGCTATTTTGTGCAAATCCATGTGTGGTGAGATGGGCTCAGGTCCATGTGCTGGTGAGATGTGTCTCTCGCAGAGTGTATGTTGGTTTTGGTCTGCTCACACTGGGTTCCTTTCAACTCCCTGATCTAAACCATATATAACAGATCCAGACCGTGCTGGGTGGACAAAGAGAGGAGATGAAGCCACAGAAAGCTGTGCCATGGTGGCACAGAGAGCAGCCATGCAGGAATGAGAGCTTTGGTACCCCATGGGGCTGGGGCTCCACCTCTGCCTACCTCAAACTTCTCTGGACCCACCAGGATGGAGAGAATGAGCTGGGACAGGTCTCTTGTAGGTCATCAAATGGCCATGGAACGACTTGAAGGCCTTTGGAGGAAGGATAGAGGTTATGGGGGAAACAACAGGAGAGGTAAATGCAGCTTTGCTCAGAAGTCAGAGAGTTGTGTCCACCTCTGTCCCTGGGGATCGCTTTGGGGTGACCCTGCTCTCTCTTTGTCAGCAGACAAAAGATGGGGCATGCCAAGCAACTGGGATTTGAAAAGCCAGGGAGTGGACTCTGTCCCACTGGGGGCCTCACGCCCAGCCTGGTCCTACAAAGAGGGAGGTGGGAATGAATAAGGCCAAAATCTGACTCGCTTCTGCAGCCCCATCTTCATCAGCCTCCCACACCTGAGACCACGCAGGGAACAAGAGTCACTGCTGCTGGTTCACCTCTGCTGCTGTTTCTCTGCTCTGTCCCATCTCCTTGGGCAACGCCACACCAAGTCTGGGCCTCTGCACCAGGGTCATCAGCAAGTTGGCCAAAGCCACGGATGATCTCTCCATCCCTCATTCCCCAGCTCCTAACCCACAGTGGAGATAGGTGGCTGCCATGCCCAGGCAGCAGCACTCACCCCGACCCCATGGAAGCCAGAGGGGCCCGGCTGGGCTGGACTTGGGGGACAGAAATGCAGCCGCCCGCATTTATTTTGCCTAACAACAGTGATCCCTCTGTATATTTTCATTCTGTTTTCCTAGGCTCAGCTGCCTCCTCAATGAAATGTTTCCAAAGCAGCCTGGCTTGGCAGCACGCCAGCCCCGGCTGCCAGATGAATGGGCGGAGGAGGAGGGATCCATTCCTCTTCTTGACACAGCATCGCTGCACAAGAGGCCTCTGTTGACATTAGGACTGGCTGTTCCCCCTCTCCCGAGAGGATCTGCCCGGCCCTCGGTAGGAGCAGCACACGGGGCCAAAGCTGCATGTGATGTCAAACTGGCATCTCTCCTCCTCCAGAGTGGTGGCACAGCCACAGGTAACGGGGTACCACGGTGCACCCTCCCCTGGAGTGGTGGCACAGCCACGGACACCAGAGTGCCAAGCACCACCAGGACCTGAAGTCAGCCCTAGTTTCTTGGCCCTGGACCCCTGAGCTGAGCCAGCCCCCTCAAAAGGTGAGGATTCCTTGGGGCTACATGACTGCTAATACCATCACTCTCCAAGACATCAGTGATGCAGAAAGCCTGTTACCTCCCCCAAAACACCTCTCCTCCACCCCACCAGGAGCAAAGCTCTCCCTTAGCATCGCAGGACTGCAGACACTGACACAGAATTTGCAGAGTTCCAGGTCTCTGGCGTCTTTCAGGGCAGAGTAATGCCACAGGGGTCCCAAGCATGCCCAAACCCTTCCGATCTTTGGACAATAATATATGGAGCAGCATCAGCTTTACCCTAAACCCTTGCTGTTAACTCAGTCATGTAGGACTTCACCCAAAGTGTCACAGATCTTTCCCACACCTCAATTTGTCTACTCAAAGCAAAATGCTAACCCAGGCCTTCAGGGCTGGAAATTCGCCTGCTGGGAGGTGACCAAATGGTAGCAGTTGCACTGGACTACACACCCAGCACCAGATGGGATCCCTCAGCAAGGGAATGCAAATCCACGTATGCCCCACTCATCACCCTTCACCTCTTTGCCAGGGACACCTCTAGGAGCTGAGCAAGGAAAGGATGTGGAATTTAACACAAGCGAAGTGCTGATGCAACATCAGAAGGCAAAAGAAAGAGATAAAACCATCAGCATCCTGCCAGTCTGCACCCCTTCCCCCTGACTGGTTCCTCTGGCATCTCCTGCTGGTGGCCAGCACCCAGCTGAGGCGAGGCAAGGACCAGAGGCTGGACTGAGCAGCACCCAGCAGCATGCCACAGGGACACAGCCTGCTCCTACCAGCCTTGGTGGGGAGAGGGCTGTGCCTGGATCTGGTGGAAAAGAGGCCAACCACGCATCGATAAGATGAATTAGTTGTCTCAGCAGCACCGGCAAAATGAGCGAGAGGAGCGGAGCCCGTGAGGCCCGGCCTGCTTTGTTTCAATTACAGCAGCTGCCAGAAGAAAAAGATAACCTCAATATTGATGGCAGGAGCAGCAGACAGAGGTGCCCTTGCAGGCTACTGGAAGCAGGTAGAGGAGGAAGGGGGAGGAGAGATGGAGGAGGGAGAGCAGAGTCTCAGTCAGTAGTCCACGGGAGAGCCTGGTTGGCTCCCCCAGACTGGTGAGAAAGACCCTTCTGTTCCCATAACCCTCGTCCCCACGAAGAACAGCATCTCTCCACCCTGGTTCTTGTCCCAGTCACTGGGCAGAGCATTCTGCAGCAGAGGTAGGCTGGTGGGGTGCAGAAATCCAGCTCAGAGCATCAGCAGCAGGACACACACCATGCATGGCACCACATAATGCTGAGGAGAAAAACATGTCTTTGCTCCCTGCTCAGGCTGTGGGGCCTGGAAAGGAGGTGAGCAGCTCAGGGAAGGCATTGAGTGGGGCTGTGTGGGATGTAAATCACGGCCAGCTGCTGCATCTCAGTGTCTCCATTCAGCCCTGTGTCCCTCCCTGTGCCCAGAGCACAGACCAGCACCGAGCAAGACCCCCGCCTTCCCTGGGCCCGCCAGAGGCCAGACTGAGCAGTGGCCACTTCACAGAGGTTTTATTTGTACTTGGGATATCCGCGTCGCCCTCCCACCTCGCTTCCCTCCAGGAGAGACCCCAGGATCCTCACCCCGTCCTCCCAGGGCTGTGGGCCCTTCCACACAGCCCCTGGGTCTCCAAGAGGGGACAAGGCCACCATCTTGCGGCCACCCACCACCACTGCACATACCCGTGTGCACGGTCTGAGGGGTCCCCAGGATGTGACAGCTACGGGGGCACGGGGTTTGGACCACGGGGAGCTGCGACATCCCACCACTTCTCGTGCACCCCTGGGACCATTGTCCTGCGGGGCACACACTGTCCCTCGCCTTGCTCCCTGGCCAGAACACCCAGGGGTGCCAGGACACGCAGGAGTGTTGGGATGGGCAGAGGGTGCTAGCAGTGCTGCTTCCATCCCAGCTCTGGTCCCTCCATCCCTGCCCTGCTGCTCTAGGCAGTGTCAGCCAGCAGTGACCAGGGACCTCCTGGTTTGCACAGCAGGCTTCATTGAGCATGGAGAGGCAGGCAGCAGCAGAGGAAGGCTCAGAACCGAGCCCTGAGGTGGAAAATGCAGCACTGAGCAGTGTCCAAGGGAGATTTCCATCCCTGTCACAGGGTGGGAGTGCGACCCACATGGGGGATGCTGGAGGCAGTTGTTGTACCAGTGCTGCTGGTGACCAGCAGCCCAAAGCAAGTCCTTCCATGCCTCTGTGAAGTGAGTTGGGGTGTTCTGCACGCTACTGGGTTCTTCTGTAAGGCTGCCCAGCCTGGCTTAGTGCTCATTCCCTTCCTTCTGCTTCTTCCCCTCGTGGTGGAGATGATCATGGTCTCCATGGTGGTGATGCGGATGGGCAGCAGGTTCGTGGTCCCCACTTGGGTTTGTGGCTCTCTCATTGCTGACCTCATGGTGGTGATGAGGATGGAGGGGCTTGTGCTGGTGGACGGGGGCCTCTGACTCCTTCCCTTCGTGTTCGGGAAGTGGGTTCGGGGTTACAGGGACCTCCATGGTACTGTTAGCCTGAGGAAAGTAACACAAGGACGGGTGTGGAATGTGAATGCCCACAGAGCCCTGGGAGCACAGCTGGGATGAAGGCAGAGCAGCATGCGTCATACAGAAAGCAGAGCAAAGCCTCCCCAGCCCTGGCCCAGGACACAGAGAGGACAGGAGAGGCTGGAGCACACAAAGTGCACAAGCCTCTGTACCCGAATCCCTTGGCTCAAGCTGTCAGCAACCCAGAGAAAAGGGACTTTGCATTTAATATTTCTGGATGGATTTTTCTCCTAGGAAGTGACTAATCGCCTGCTGAGCTCAGAGCTATGTCCTTTTCTTTGCTCTGAGCTTGCCACCTCTGCATGCACTGCCTGCCCCTTTCTTATATGAGAACAGTCCTAGTTAGTTTTCCCAGACCTGGGCTATGACCCCTTCAGTCCATTCCTTCTCAGTCTGAAAGCTCTGACCTATTTAAGAGCCCTTATTCCAGACCCTTCGCCACCTTCCCTCTCAACCACTGCCAAGGGCAGCTGCCAACCCCAGAGCCTGTCCCCGACATGGAGATAACACTGTTTTTCCTGGTGTGCAATGCCAGAGGAAGGAAGGAATCCCAGTTCCAGTGAGCACCCCTGCTCTTACCTCCTGGGTAGTGTTGGGGTAGAGGGAGCAGTTGCCGCAGAAGTCCTTGCTGTGGGTGAAGCGGATGGCTGACTCCACGTAGGGGAAGTGGAGGAAGCTGAAGGGCAGCTGGATGTGGAAAGCCAGGCGGCCGCACCTGAGGGGAGAAGCCACAGCCTGGCTCAAGATGGGGTTTTGGGGTCCCCTCAGCTCGGCCATGGGGGTAGATTTTGGAAGCCCACCAAGCGCTCTGCAACCCCCAGAAAAGCCTCAGGCGAGTCGGGGGCCACTCACCGGTCATAGACAAGGAAGTCGTCCTTGTCGCCCCCCAGGACCTGCCAGACGTCGGGATCCTCTGGCTCGGGCTGTAGGACGGGGACGCCGGGCGGGGCGTGGCGCTGCAGCTCCCCCAACATGGCACGGGACAGCGGCGCCTTCTCGTTGACGATCATGTAGCGGGTGTCAGCCATGCCCTGCCGGGCCAGCCGCTCCTGCAGGCCCCCGAGGCTGCGGGAAGGAGGCGATGGGATGGGGTACCAGGGCGGGGGGGGGCCACAGAGACCCCCTTGAGGTGGCGGAGCTTGGCTTGGGGCAGGGAGCCAGGCTCACCTGTGGGCCTGCCTCAGGCAGAAGTGTCAGCTGGCCTTCAGCAGAGCCACCACGGTCACCTGCCCTGCCGCCCCCTCCATGGGGCTCGAGCCGTTGATGCTCCACGCCGGTGCCTCCTGGCAGATCCGGCTGCTGTTGGCCACCCCCTCAGAGGCCGAGGCCAGCCCCAGCCAGGTGGCCAGGGCCAGCACCAGCAGCCCCATGCTGGACCCTGGGCCCTGGCAGGGTGACACGGGGTGTTATTCTCCTCCCAGATCCACTGCAACCCCAAACTATCTCCCTGCACACCCCTCCAGGGCAGACAAGGATTGGTGGGCAGTGTTGGGGTGGTCCCAGTACAGCACTGGGAGCCAGGAACCCCTACTCTGGGGGGGCAAGGAGAGGGAGATGAGGTGGTAGATGGAGTGCCCAGCTCTCAACAAGCACAGCAGCCTTGCTGCGTCTCTTGTGGGCACCCACTGTCACAGCACCCTGTTCTTCCCCAGCAGTGAGACACCCCCTCCACATGACAGGAGGTGAAGGTGCTGCTCCTTCCATGGGCCTTGTCCACCTCCCTGATGCCACAAAACAAACCCAGCCCCAGACAGAGGTCTGCCTTTTCCCCAGAGGGGAGCAGGGATGCAGCCCTCATCGTCTCGGCTACCAGTGAGGAGTCACTGGGACAGGAATGGTTTCACCTTCAGGTCACCTTGAGAGTCCTTGATGCCCCATGAAGCGTTTTGGGGGTACATAGGGTCTTTAAAGCCCTTGCCTCCGAACATTTGCCTGAAGTCCCTGCTTCTCACAGCCCCCTCCTAACCATGCCAACCCCAAGATAAACCCCATCTCTCTGGCATCCAGCAGGTTTAATGGCCCGGGAAGGATATGGGACTGGGGGGATGATCTGGGGAAGGAACTGCAGGGTCTGGTCAGGATGGAAGTGCTCCCAATCCCCAGCCCCCTCCCCGACAAGAAGAAGCCCTCAATACCGCACTTCTCCTCGCTGCCGTCCTCCCTCGCTCCGGGTCCCAGCAGCTTTCAGCAACTTCCAGCTGGCCCTGGTCTCCCTTTTATCTCTTGTCCACTCTCCCCGCCCAGGAGGGAGGAGAAGAGCCTGGCTGGAACAGGGACTGCTCCCCGGCCACCACCGCCTGCCTCGAGGGGATGGCAACAAGGCAGGCACTGTCCCCTCAGTGCCACGTGGCTTCGGGGTCCTGCTGCCACAGCCCAGCCCGTGCCACGCTGGGGCAAAGCGGTGCCTGGTGCTGGGCTGGCACAGAGGGTGACAGTGTCGCAGTGCCGCAGGGAAAACACAGGCACAGCCACTCAAAACCACCCCACAGGCACAGGAGGGCTGGGGGCACTGCCAAGGGCACTGCTTGCACCAAAGGGTTGTAGGACTGTGGGGTAACACTGAACAGTACCATCCATGCACAAAGTCCCAGGGGAGTCACCCTGCAGCCAAAAAGATGGGTGCCTGTCTCACACCCTGGGGTGCTGCAGCTCCCTGCTCTGCACGGCGTCACCCCAAAGGCCGTGCTGTTCTGTTGTGTGGCCCCACAGCCATCCCACAGTGTCCCATCCCATGCCTCCTGTCCAGCCCCACACCAGTGGAGCTGTGGTGGTGTGAGGAGTCGGTGCTCCCTTGGGAAATCACAGCAACGCTGGATTCCACCCCCCAACCAAACAAGAGGAGCTCACCACTCTGGGAGCACACGGACATCTCTGCAAATATTTGAGCAGTTTATTGTACCTGGGCTCTGTACAAAAACATGATAAGGCAGGGAAGGGCAGCAGCCACAGTCACAGAGAGGGCAGAACATGATCCCAGGCACATGAAGAGGGCCGATTGGTCCGAAAACAGCCACGAGTAGCAGGGAGAGCGAGGATCACTGCTGAGGGGCTGGAGGAGCTCAGGGACGCCTGCAAAGGCGTGGAGCCATGGGTTGGGATCAGGGAGCAGGCGGAGCTGCCTGGAGCAGCCCCATCTCATGACTGACACCGAACCTTCCGCAGAGCTCTCACCCCCACCCACCCACAATCTGCTTCCTTAAGTCCCACCGGGTACCCCGGGCACCGTGAAACGCCTAGCACTGAGCGCGGGCACTACATATTGGGGTTGAATTCGGGCTGGCAGCAAAGACACGAGCTGTATCCCAGGGACCCCCAAGCACCACCGGGCAGCCGGCTCTCTCCTCCCTCGGCTCACCCCGAGCCGCCGTGCCCGCGCTCGTAAATTTGGGCAGCTTTTCGCCCTACAAGCACCGCCCGGCCCCGCAGGGCTCCGTGGGAACTGCGGCACCCGCAGCGTGCGGCGTCCCCGGCGTTCCCCGCGGCCCAGGACGGCCGATCCCGCCCGCCGGGAAAATTCCCCGGAGCTCCCGCAGACTCCCTGGCACCGCCACCCCCGCGCCTGTGCCCGTCCCACCGTGCCCGGGGCATGCCGGGGAGGAGCGAATGAACCTCCTCCCCCCGGGGCCGGCCCTGCCCGCCATCCCCTTCGCCCGCAGCCTTGACCGCGGTGAGCGCGGCCCCGGGGGCGCGGGGGAGGGACGGGACGGGACGGGACGGGACGGGACGGGACGGGACGGGGCGGGGCGGGCGGGAGAGGGGGCGGTGGGAGCGGAGCGGGAGCCGTGCTGATCCCGCAGGGGGAAGGAGGGATGGAAGGAAGGAACGCCGGCTCCTGCCCACGTGCTCAGCGGGGCCCCGGCATGGTCTCGCCTCCCTGCGCGGGTCTCAGCCGGGCCCCTGCTCAGCCCTGTGCCCTGGGAGCAGGGAGAGCTCGGGGTGCTCAGCCCCTTCCAGGGGCAGGTGTGTGTGTGTGTGTGTGTTCCCCCAGCCCACTGCACTCCTGTGCGCTCGGGCCGGGCTGGCTCGTGCATGGGTCAGGAAGCCTCAGTGGGATGCTCTGGAGAGGGGATGCTGCTTGTTTTTTCGGACAGATTTTTTTGCCTCTTTCAGTGTCGCAGGCATGTGGCTGGGTGGGGAGGGAGGTCACTTTTCCCGAAGTGTCCCTCCTCTGCCCCCACAGGGCAAGGTCATTGTCCCCAGCCTGCTGCAGGGAGCGTGGTAGCTCCACGCTGTTTCTGTTGGGGAGGGAAAGGGCACATCAACCTGTAACCCCCACATTCGTGAGAAACCCCTGGCAAGCGCTGGGACAGCACAGAAGCCTTTTAGCTGTAACTAGTGTGTTGCTCTATGTTTACCAGTCCAACCTCCGTGTTCCTGGAACAGGACATTCTCTCCCACAACCCTTGTCCCCATAATCTTGCCTACACGTACAGCACGCCTCCCACACTGGGATTCCCTGCTGACCTCCCTGTGGCACTCCCAAGGGACACATGGCTCCACAGGGGGCTGCAGCCAGGGCTCAGGGGTTTTTCTCCTCAGGGACTCCAGGCACGGGGCAGGGCAGCAGAGTGAAGGGGTGGTGGGGTGGCTCCTTGGGCAGCTCTTCACAGCTGCTCCTGAAGGTGGGTGCAAATTGGCTTGTGAGACCACTTATTTAAATATACACATTTGAGGGGTGCAGGTTTACACACGTGTGCACCTGTGCACGCAGATGCACGTGGGCTCTGTGCAAGATGGGGGAATGGCTTCTTCCCATGGCCAGCAAGCAACCCCTGACCCCCTGCGTCCTCCCCGCAGCCTGCCCAGCCATGGCAGCCTCGCTGAGCCGCCCCTGCTTCATCTCCCTCCACCTGCCCTACAGGCAGGGCTGGGCCCAGCACCTGGCCAACACCTTTCGCTTCCAGCCCGTGGCCGTGCGGGAGACATCGCGGGTCCGGCAGGTGGCCTTGCGACGGGGATCCGCCGTCTTCCTCGTCAACGAGCGCCTGGCACCGGGGTCTGCCAGCTCCTCCTCCCGGGAGTTCCTCTACGACACAGACCCCCGGCCCGCCTTGGGCACAGCCTCCAATGTCTGCTTTGAGGTGGACGATGTGCTGGGGCTCTGCGAGCGGCTGCAGAGCCAGGGATGCTCCTTGCTGGTGCCCCCCACGGAGCTGAGGGATGACGGCGGTTCTGTCACCTACGGGGTGGTGAGCTCCGTCGTGGGCAACGTCAGCCATACCCTTTTGGACCGATCTCGCTACCAGGGACCCTTCCTGCCTGGCTTCCAGCCCATCCAAGGAGCCCCCTCAGCCACGGGGGACGGGATCGAGATCTCCCACTTTGATCACATCACATACGTCTGTCCCCGGGGCGGCGCCCGGGCGGCTCTGGACTGGTACCAGCGCTGCTTCGGCTTCCACCGCTTCCTGCTGAACCCGCAGGAGAGCCCGGCCGAGGGATACGTGCTGGGGGGCCACGGGGTGGGCATGGTGCTCCTCGCGCTGCAGAGCGCCCGGGGCAGCCCGGCACACGGCTGCAAGCTGGTCTTGGCCGAGTCCCTCTCGCAGAACGGCACCAACCAAGTCGACACGTTCCTGGAGCAGCACGGCGGGGCTGGGATCCAGCACGTCGGCCTCTGCACCACCGACATCGTCACCACGACCAGGGCTCTGCAGCAGCAGGGCGTGCGGTTCTTCACGCCCCCCGCCACCTATTACAGCCAGGGGGGCAAAGCCGAGGAGATCCGGGGGGCCGGGCAGGACCCCCACACGCTGGCAGAGCTTGGCATCCTCCTGGACACCACGGTGCCTGGGGACAAGGGTCAGCCGGGGAATGATGCCACAGAGAGCCCTTCTCAGGAGTATTTGATGCAGATCTTCACCCATCCCATCTTCTCCGAGGAGACCTTCTTCCTGGAGCTCATTGACCGTCGGGGAGCGCCGGGCTTCGGGGAAGGCAACATACGGGCTCTGTGGAAAGCTGTGGAGGTCTACATGGACCAGCAGCAGTAGTGGCAGCGCTGCCCTCCTCCATCCTCAGTTCCCCGTCCCCTCCAGTCCGACCCTGGGGGCACTGCACCAATGTGGAGATCACAGTGTGTGCCTGTGGCGTGGCCCAGGTGGGCAGGGACCAAGGAAGCACTCCAGGCCAACCCAGAGCCAACTCAGCGTGGGAGAAAAACCCTCAGGGCCAAGTCCAGCAGGGCTCTGAGCGTCCCCCAGGATGGAGGGTGATTTTTCTCCCTCCCTGGGTTCCCAGTTGTTTATCAACCTCACAAGAACTTTCTGCCTTAATTTATTGAGACTTGAGCCTGCAGCAGGGCCAAGAGCAGTGCTGGCCCAGCAACACCCCCAGCTGTGGAGGAATGAAGGGCTGCCAGAGGGGAGTGGATAAGCCTGAGGCCATGGACAGACTGCTCACCAATGGTTACCACCCAGAGCATGGCCAGCCCCTCTGTGGGGCGAGTGGTGGCCTCTTGGTCCTCCCAATTAAAGAATTAACTTGCAAGCACTGCTTTGAGTTCTTAATCCTCCCATTTACAGTGTACTGAGTGCCAGGCAAGGATGAGAGGGCCATTTCCATCCCTCAAGGCAGGCTGTCCCGACTCCTGCAGTCCCTAAATTAAGGTCATTGGCCCTTGCACCCCACCAGGACTGTCCCTTGTCCCTGCCAGCCCCCAGGCTTGTGCCTTTGCAAGGGTTCATCACAGTCAGGGCAAACCTCAGCAAGAAAAAAAAAGAAGGGTGAAACCCTACAAAAAGCCCTGGGGACAGTTGTTTGGCCTGTGTAGGAGCAGCCTATGGGCAGGAGCAGCACAGCCCTCAAGAGTCTGATGCCTGCCCTCACAGGAGGAATGCTCTGGGTTCCCTGTTTGGGTCACTAGCAGTTAATGCTCAGCCAAGGGGCTCTTGGATGCATGAACAAAGACATCCCTGCTGTCTCCAGCCCAAATGCAGGGATCCTGCTGGCTATCCTCACATTCCACCACAGGCTGCCTGACACCCCCAGGTTAGCACAGCGCAACAGAAAGTCATGTAGAAAACCCCCCCACACTTAGGATTTATTATTAGAAAGCCTGTGGTTCAGGTTCAGTAAAAACAAGTGTATAAAAAGGACTGTTGGAGGCGGGGAAGGGTATGGCAGCGTCCCCAGTCGCTGGCTGGTGGATGAGGTGCAGGCAGGGGACAGGGCTGCAGGAGCAACGTGGCCACAGCCTTCCTGCTGCTGTGAGTCCACGGTGCCAGAGCAGTGGCTGCACGGGGCTGAATAACCCCAGGAGGGCTCCATCCAAGGGGAGAGGGCAGGCCTGGCTCCAGGACACATCCAGGACCGCAGTGGCCACGTCCAGGCAGAATTCCCACAGGGGAGCCAGTGGAAAGGGAGACCAGTACAGTGCTGTGTACTGAGCTTGCAGCGGCACAGGGACACACCACCCCCTGCCACGGGCAGGACTCACCCCAGTGTGGGTCTCTGGGGGTCTCACACGTGGAAGGTGCTGTCACGGGGCAGTTGGTGCCCGGAGGAAGGCGTGGAGGGAGAGCTGTGTCCCAGGGCAGGTGCTGCCTGCTCCCCGTGGTTTTGCCCCCCGCTTCCGCTTGGAGCCCTACAGGAGACAAGCACTAGAACTAAACCAAACCCCAAGGGCCCCCACGGCCTCCAGGGATCTCCTCTGGAGAAAGTGGACATCCTTAGGCAGTGCCAGCCAGGCAAGTCCCCCTGCCACAGGACGCTCCTCAGCCTGACCCCAAACCCCATGGGGGCTTCAGCATGGCACACCAGGGGCTGTCCCACAGCAACAGGGAGCAGCTCCTGGGGCTCCAGGCACCTTGGAGCAGTGCTCACCTTGCCAGGGCCGCTCTCCTTCCCGCGCTGCTTCTCATGCGCTTTCAGCACCTGAAGGGAGCACAAGAGGGACCAGAGCTGAACAGCAGCCAGGTGTGGGAGCTGAGACACCTTGCAGAGGTTGAAGGGAAGGCAGAGGCTCTCCCAGGAAGACTGAGGGAAGGGAGGAGAGGCCCAGGTGCCCCCCAGTACCTTCTTCATGGCCGTGGACACAGCCGAGGCATGGAACTCCTCCTCTGTCACCCAGCGGGATGGGGAGGCAGGGTCCAGGGTCACGTCCCCATCCAGGGGCAGGGAGTAGACCACATAAGTCTGATGGATGTGGGAGAAGATGTGGATGACCTGTGAGGGGATGGGAAGACACGTGAAACAGGCAGCTGGCCTGCAGCTCAGCTGCCCCATAAGTGCACTGAGTCTGCCAGGGCTCTGAGGAGCAAGGAAGAGTTGGGAGGGGTGACAGTGGGGAAGAGGGATCCTTTTCCCCTGTGCTGCATCCCCCATGGCTGAGCACAGGGGGCTCACACTGTATCCCTCTGGCTCTGGGCTCACCTCTCCAATGAACTGCAGGCCTTTGGCTGCCACGGGCTGCCCCATCCAGGCCTGGAGGTGATCAGCCAGCACCTCCCTCCCCTTCTCCTCCTGCAGATCTTCAGCCAGCGGGAGACTTGGGAACTCCCAGAGTCCAGCCAGGAGACCTGGGGAGGAGGCGTGATGGAAATGTGAGACAGCAAAGGGCACATCTGGGAACACTGAGCCTCCTCACAGCCCCAGGGGGCTCCTTTGCCCACCCCAGCAAGAAGTGCATCCCAGTGCCTCTCCCAGCTACTCTGAGGGCTGCTCTGTCCCTCACGCAGGTGGGAAGGGGCTGCGTGGTGCCTCCATCCCCCTCCTGCCCAGCCCCATCACCTGAGCTGGGTCTCTGCACGATGAGGTACTCGGGTTTCCCCCGGCAGCCCCTCCGCTCCAGCACACACGTGGCCGCTCGCATCGCCCGCGGCTGCTTCTTGGCTGCTTTCCGAGGAAAGTTGGTCACCCCCAGGCTGCTGTCCCACGGCTCTGTGGCCGGGGGGCACAGGGGACAGTCCCCAACACCTGCAAACACCAATGTAACAGTTGCTGCAGGGCCCGGACCTGGAGCTACAACAGAGATCTCCTCCCGCACTCACCACAGTCCTCAACGTCGGGCACTGGGGCGGGTTTTCCAAACAGCTTCTGCGAGGCAAAGGCCAGCTCCTTCTCCACCTGAAAGAGGGGACAGGCTCACCCACCAGCCCACCCTGTCCCCATGCATGGCAACCCCTCAGGGCCACGTTTTGGGGTCACACTCACCCTGCACCGTGCTCGGCAGTGCTGCTTCACAGGGCACTCCCCGCACAGCGGGGCCTTGGGCACACACACAGTCGCCCCCAGCTCCATCAGGGCTTGGTTAAAATCCCCAGGGCGGCTCCTGTCTACCAGGGCATTGGCCATGTCCCTGGACAAACGGTAGTGAGAGGCACAGGGCTCTGCAAGGAGAGCATGCCAGGACCTTTGCCTGCCTCCTGCCTGCCAGGGAGGATGCTCCTATGTAGGCACAGGTAACACAGCTCCTTTATCCTCTACTCCCAGCACCAACTTCCCAAGAGCTCCTGAACCTCACACAGGCTCAGCTCCTCATGGCTCCTGAGCGATCCTGCCCTTGGCCATGATCACCACAGCTCCAAACAGAGACAGAGCACTCCCCTTACCAGAGCCGGTCGATGACGGCCGGGCTGCTGGAGTCGGCACCGATGCATCGCAGGCGGCACAGCACACGGATCACATTCCCATCCACAACGCCGGTAGCCTGGGACCAGGAGCTGGGGTTACTGTGCTGGGATGTGCTCCAAGCAAGGCAGGGAGCTGGGGGAGCTCCCAGCATGGAGAGGGACACACAAGAGGCCAACCCAGAGGCCAAGCTGGGCGGTGGGTGAGAAGCACCCCAAAGCGAGAGGAGAGCAAGAGCCAAGCACAGCCCTGAGGAGGATCCCTGGTTTGTGAGACCCAGCAGCAGGACCCTGCCAGGAGCGTGGCTGGGTGGCAGAGAGGGAAGAAACGTCCACTGAGGCCCAGCTCTCACCTGGCCGTACGAGATGGATGCAATGGCTCCCGCCGTGTATCGGCCCACTCCCGGCAGCAGCTTCTGCAGGGCCTCAGCCGTCCTGGGCATGTGGCCACCCAGCTCAGACACCACCTGGCAGAGAGGGAGCTCAGGTCTGGGAAGCAGCTGGGGTGGGTGCGTGCAGGCCACCTGTTTTGCCCGCAGGAAGATGTGATCCCAGCCTCTACAGCCTCATGCCAGCAGCACACAGCCCCAGCAAGGCAGGGCAGGTGTGAGCCAGCACCAACCCACCACCCACAGAGGGGTTTGGAAATGCCCTCCCATCCAGCTCCAGAGCACCTTCCTTGCTGCCTCCTGCAGACGCTTCCCTCTCGAGTAGTAGCCAAGCCCAGCCCACAGCTCATTCACCTCCTGCTCCAAGAGACATAGCACTGTGTTAATGGAGAGCCACAGGGCAGGGAGAGCACCCGGTCCCGGTGACACTCACCTCCAGGGATGCCTGTGCCAGAGCCTGCAGTGTTGGCCATTTCTGTGGAAGAGAGGGGACAAGTCAGGGACAAGCAGAGCTGTGCTCTGCAGCTGGGGATCTGCCACAGGCAGTGGACATGTTCCCCAAAAGGGGCAGCCTGTGGGCACAGGACTCTGTGAGGAACAGTCACCTGCATCCAGCGGTTGTAGTAGTCGATCACTGTAGCCACCTGTGTCTGTTGGAGCATGACCTCGGACACCCACACTGCAGGGAGCGGGACAGGCATCAGAGCAGAGGCCCCAGCACCACCCACACCTCGTGCCACGGCCACGTGAGCACTGGCTACAAGCACTGCAGAGCATCCACCCCACGGGACCCCTTCCCACCCCTCACCTTCCCCACGCGCTGCCCCACAGGAGCTCCCCCAGGCCCCTGAAGCCACCCCTCACAATGCCACACACAGAGGGGCACCCCACACGTGCTGGGGCGCAATCCCCGCTCCTCACCTGCGTACCCCCGTCTGTCGGCATCCGGCTCCGTCGCTGCCTGAAAGAGGAGGATGGTGGTGTGAGAAACAAGGTGACACAGGACCCCACCACAAGGGGAACCTGTGTGTAAAATAAAACTACTCGTGGAGTGGTTTTGAATGCCACAGTGGAATTTGCAAAGAAAAAAATACCTCCCCCAAGCGCTCAGAAGTTCTGAGTTCGAGTCAATCAAGTGACATCCAAAGCAGCTTCTTCCCAGTGAAATATCCCACACCAAGAGTTGCCTTCAAGATTCAAAATCCCACCAGAGGAGCTGTCCCAGACCTGAGCCCCTCCACACAGGAAGTGATTGCAGGCAGATGTAAATCCCACAGAGGGGCCAAGCAGTTCCTAGTACCATTCAGGCAGATACTGCAGTAAAGAAGGCTGCATCCTCAGCACCCCAATCACCCGATGTCTCCCCTTACCAGCGCCCTCCAGGGAAGGTCCCGCTTGCATCTGTCGTACCAGGCGAGCAGGTTCCCGCGCAGGGCCTCGACCTCCGCCGAGTCGCTGAAGTGATGCCAGGTGGGCGGCGGGGCGGGCGCTGGAGCCGGGGCCCCTGTCGGGAGAGCGGGGTCAGGGCACAAAGGGCTGCGGGGCTCGACCGCAACAGAGGCGGGAGCCCGGTAGGGCCGCTACCCGGGTGGACGCGCACCGAGTGCGGGGCCTTACGAGGACCCAGGAGGCACCGGCGGCCGCCCGGGCGGCGGCAGGGAACACCCCACGCTCCCCCCATCCCTCCCGCTGCCGGCACCTCCGCGGGGTGACGCTCGCCTCCTGCCCCGGACCGCGCTGCCGCCACCCCGCCGGAGCGCCCCGGCCACGGCCGCTGTCCCCGCCCGGGCCCGGGTCATGGCGGGGCCGCTGCCGCCGCCGCCACGTGACACCTTCCCGGGAAAACATTTCCCGCCCCTGGACGGCCCCGCCCCCGGACGGCTCCGGCCAACCGGAGGGAGGCGCGGGGAGGGGCTCGCGCCCTCCCGCCCTCATCACGCGCGGTCGGGGCGGGACCTCCCGGGGAGCGGCAGCCAATCAGCGAGCCGCAAGCAGAATGGGGCGGGGCCCGCCGCTTCTCCCGCCGGCCCGAGCGCCCGCATGAGGAAGGACCCCGGGGAAGCGTCCGAGCCGAACGCCGGTTCGCTTGACCCCAAGTTTCGGTTGAAAACGGATTTTGGGAACGGCAGAAAATCCCCCTCGGGGCCTGCAGGGGCCGCTCCCGCCGCGCGGGAGGGCGGCGCGGGGCCGGCGGGGCCGAAGGTGGGCGGGCGGCGGGGCGGGCGCGGCGGCGGAGGGCCCGGGCCCTGCGCGGGCGCGGCCATGGCGGGCTCGGCGCGGGTGCCGGTGGTGGACGTGCAGAGCGATAACCTGGGCGAGCTGTGGCCGTCGCTGCTGCTGGCGCTGCGCTCCGCCACCTTCGTGGCCGTGGACACGGTGAGCGGGACCGGGGGCGCCGCCGGGACGCGGCCGTGGCGGCGGGGCCGCTGACGGGTGTCTGTGTCTCCCCGCAGGAGCTGAGCGGCCTCGGCGCCAGGAAGTTGCTGCTGAGCCCGTGAGTGCCCGGCGGGACGGGGGGGGGGTGGGTGTGTGGGGGGGCGCGTCCCTCGGTGGCGGGGGCTCACGGCCCGCTGTCCCGCCGCAGGTGCATCGAGGAGCGCTACAAGGCCGTCTGCAGCGCCGCCAGGACGCGCTCCGTGCTGTCCCTCGGCCTCGCCTGCTTCAAGCAGCTCCCGGAGAAGGTGCGTGCGGGGGTCGTTCGCTGTTGTTCCCGCCTTCCCGGGGAACAGGGGGGACGCGCCGGGACGTGGGGCCCAACCCCCGCCCCGCCGGGCTGTTCCATCACCCCTGTGACCGTGTCCCCCCGCAGTCCGAGAACACGTACCTGTGCCAGATCTACAACCTGACGCTGCTCTGCATGGAGGATTACGTGGTGGAGCCCCAGTCGGTGCAGTTCCTGGTGCAGCACGGCTTCGACTTTAACAAGCAGTACTCGCAAGGGATCCCGTACCACAAAGGCAACGACAAGGTACAAACCCAGCTCAGGCTGCTGGGAGGGCGCTGGCTGGCAAGGATGGGCTCACACTGCGGCCCTGAGTGCAGCATTGTCCCTCTCCCCTCCCTGCTGCTTCACACCCAGGCTGTCGCTCAGTGCAGTTGCTTTTCCAAGTATTTGTGCCTGTGTTTGTTCAGGGCAGGTCAGAGCTGTGGGCATTGTGGTGCTGGTACGGGCTCTGAGGGCTCCCCAGGGTGCTGGCAGGTTGGGGTGCCGAGGCTCCCTGACTGATCCTTCCTCCTGCAGGGCAACGAGAGCCAGAGCCAGGGCGTGCGGACGCTTTTCCTGGAGCTCATCCGGGCGAGGAAGCCACTTGTTCTCCACAACGGCCTGATTGACCTGGTGTTCCTGTACCAGTGCTTCTACGCCCACCTCCCCGAGAGCCTGGGCACCTTCACTGCCGACCTCTCCGAGATGTTCCCGGCGGGAATTTACGACACCAAATACGCTTCGGAGTTTGAGACGCGCTTTGTGGCGTCCTACCTGGAGTACGCCTACAAGAAGTGGTGAGCAGCACTCTGCTACTTGGAGCTCACAGGGGGGAGTCGCTCTGTATTTGTTTTTCCAGGCAAGGGGGGGCTGTGTCTTTTCACTGTCCCACTGCCACAGTGACTTGACCTAACTGAGAACTCATTGAGTCACTGCCTGGCTCCGGTCCAGCAGTGTCACCGGGTCACAGCAGGAACACACATCCCGTAAGAACTCAGAGAGCAAATGAAACCAGGGCTGCCCTGTAGGGTCTGCTGGTTATGGCTGTTTTGTGAGGGATGCTGCAGTTAAAGGGTGGGTGCTCCCTGCACCTCCTGATGCTGACCAGCTCTGTCACACCCACCTGCAGCCCGCTCTGAATCCCATCACTGCCTTCCAAGTGTGGGTTGTGCTCTTGTTCAGGACACCCATCTGTGCTTTACAGTCTGGCCCCACATTCTGCAGTCCCCACACAATCTAAACAAGCCCCTGGCAGTGATGTACAGCCCCTGGAATCTCCAAAAAGCTCAGGTCATGCTCTGTGTAGAGGAGAAATAGTATTTTTAGTGACTGTTTTATCTCAGGAAATGCCACTTTGACAGGTCTGAAAACATTCAAGATGGCTGTTGCCAAAACACGAGAGTGCTTTGTTTTGACAAGATAAAAATACTTTTTAAACGGACCTCTTAAATGTTTTAACCCACAATTCTATTTTCATGGAGCCTTCCAGAGGTTTGGGGCCTTTAAACCACCTCCTGGGACAAAACAGAGGTCAGATTCTTTTCTCATAAGATGGAAACCCTTTCCTTTTCTTCATTGCCCAGGTTCAACCTGCCTGGGTGGTGATGCCTCAATTTGGGGTGTTTTTAATTTGTCCATTAACTGCATGGAGACTAACAGATATGTTGGTGCCCTTAGCATTTAAAATCAAACTAGGTGCCACCTTCTCTCATAGCTTCACCACAGACACTGTTTTCCCTGTCTGTATATTAAGAAAAAACAATTTAAATGCTTTAAATCAGCATGGAAGCAACTACTTACTCAAGCTGCTCTCCCAGGACTGAACTTCTTTCCAGCAAGCCGTGGAGCTCAGGCTGGAGCTCAAGGGGAGGAATCTCGTGGAGCTGGGACTCTGTGGAGAGCAGGGAGTTGGTGCTGGCTCCGAGCCGTGGTCCTTTGGTGAGCTCCTCGCAGTAACTGTGTGCTCCTGTTTGTTCCAGCAAGAGGGAGAACTCAAAGCTGAAGGACTCCAGTGGGCAGCACCTCACCGTGGAGTTCTGCAACTACCCTGCCAACGTGTCCCGATACATCGACTATCGCTGCTGCTCCCTGGAAGAGGAAAGCCACAACACGGGAGAGGGGAACAAGGTGCCCGTCTGTGAGAAATTTTCGGTGAGTAACCTGGATCCCAGCTTCCTTCATGGCTCTGTGGAAAGAGGCACACCTGGCCAGAGGAGGGGGTGGCAGGGAAGCACGTGGGAACTTCCCCTCGCTTGTTTCACAGCTGAAGGAACATTTTCAAGCTTTGGGTGGCTTCCTGACAGAAACAGGGCAATAGCACAGTCCGCTTGGGAGGTGGGGAATTCTACAGGCTATGTTAGATGGAAAGATTCAGGAGATTCTATTGTCCTAAACGGTGGGATGGTGTGAGTTACAGTACCCATTGCTTCTGGGGGAGGGATGCAAGTTCTGTATTAGTTTGGCTTGTCCTTCAAGCAAGAAATGCCACCTCTACCCTCCCCTGTATCTTGATTAGACATAAGAAAAATGTTACCTGTCTGCAGCTTCTCTCTCTCTCTCTCTCTTTAGGCCTATGGCTGGTGTCCTAAAGGGGTGAAGTGTCCACAGTCTCATAACATCGATCTCATCATCGATGAGGACGACAAGCTTTGGGAGAAGCGAAAGAAACGGAAGCACAGGTGGAAGCATCGGAAAAACATAAAAGCATCTGCAAAGGCATTCCTGGAGGAAAGCTCAGGGGAAAAAATGGAGCAAGCTCAGAACGGGGAGGAGGGACCACCACAGAAACAGAGCTGCTATGGGCCTGCAGCTGCTACAGAGCTGGCAGAGACTGCACCCAATGGAGAGGGCAGGCCACTGGAGGAGAACTCCATGGATGTGGAAACAGAGGTCAGCTCAAACACCAGCACGCAGTGGGAAGAGAATCTGGGGAGCACTGAGGGAACTGCTGCCCAGGCAGCTGCTGCCCTGAGCCTTTCTGCCAAGGGCAGTGCCTCTGACAGTGACCAAGTGGAGAGGAAGTCAGAGGTTCCTGCTGCGCTGGGCTCAGCCAGTCACCCAGACATCCCTGAGACTGAAGCAGCAGGTGCTGCAGGAAAGGAAAAGGAAACCCGTGTCCCTCCTTCCCAGGGGGGCACACACCGAGCTGGCTTTGATGCCTTCATGACTGGCTATATCATGGCTTACGTCTGGATGCTCAAGCAAGGGAAAAACACAGACACTGGAGCAGGGCCCTGGTTGCCAGAGTGCCATAATAAACTGTACCTCAGCGGGAAAGCGGTGCCACTGCAAATCGTGAAGAGCTTGTTTTCTAAATCTTCCAAAGCCCACAGCGAGAAGATAAAGTTGGCCTGGGACAGTGCATAGAGCTACAAAACTCCTTCACTGAACTGAGCTTTTTTTCTCCCTTCAGGTTTTGAAGTCCTTTATTCCATCGCCAGAAAGGGAACAAGTTTCTTATTCTTGTTTCTGTTTTAAGATCTGACCTATTAAATGGCTCTCAGTTGGAGTTCCCCCTGTGTTCCTTAGCGGCATGTTGGGATGTGAAGGCAGGGGTGAGGCTGAAGGAGGGGGAGGACAAATGCACCTTTTGGTTACAGCACATCCAGATGAGACCTTTTCTCCTACAGGAGGGAGGGGAAGGAGAAAGTTTCTCCCAGATGGACCAGCTGATTCTAGTGCAGGCTAACAGCTTGCAGAACCAAGCCACAGCAGGTCTTCAGACCTCTGCCAAGGGGAGATGCAATGGGGCTGAAAGCCAGATGTGGTCCTGAGAAAGTGCGCAGCTTCCTGTGCTCCTGGAGCTGTTTAGGGCTAGAACAAAGCAGCCACCACGGCAAGTTCCCTGCAGGCTGCTATCGAAAGCTGTGGCCTGCTCTTCTGGGCACTGTAAACCCAGAGCAGGAAAAAAAAATAAAACCCCTTGTTTCTCATTAATTTAATAGTGAAATACTATTAAGATGCAGGTGAGAAATAACACTGACTAAGGATGATTCCTTGTTTATAATTCACCACTGAGTAGTAGCAAATACAATTTCAAGCCAGGTATTAATGGCATTCATAGCTTATGTAAGCATTCAAGCCAGCTTTTTCAACCTAGAATTGTCCTCTTAATGACAAGACTCAGGCCTTGATTTCATTTTTATTTTGAAAGCAAGTTGGGAAAGTTTACAAAACCTGACCAAGAAAAAAATTATGAAAATATTTAACTGGATTCATCTTTGGTTACTTCTTATTGCAGTTCCAATAAAACATACACCATTTCTATAGTTCAAAAAAGTCAGAAGGTCAATCAACATAAAAACAAGACGTGCTTTCTTTACATATTCATAAATATCCGCAATATTAGAAAAGTTGTTTCGCAAAGATTTCTTTTTCTGGCAGTGTTAACTTACTATTATACACAGGCTACAAACCTCTTCCTAAGCCTTTAATTACAAGTTGAGCTATTTACAGACTGCAAAATATTAAGACGTAAAACTCCTTCATAAATACGAAAATAGATCATCTCGCAAAGGTCTTTATACTTAATCAAATATCTGGCTGCCCCTCCTCCCCAAAAAAAAGAAAAAAAAAATCCAAACAAACAAACAAACAAAAAAAACCCCAAAAGGTTATTTGTTTTGCATAGAAATGTAGTGACATGCAATATACACAATAGCATTAAGTGCAAACAGGAATTATTCAAGTGTCTTTAGTTGTACTGGCAAAAAATACCAATGTTCTGTTACACATAATACATCAATGCCTCTCCAACAAGTACGAGTCTGCTGCAGCCCCCTGGCTGATGCATTCTCTGGGCTGCTTTTCATCAACCTGCAACCACAACAAAAATAGCTTATAACAGACATCTAAACGAATTCAATACAGGAAGATTTAAAGTGAATTTAAAACACCTTTGATCTCGTCGGGAAGAGCAAGAACGGGCTCCCCGTGGAGTCAAAATCACGGTAAAATCCAATCGCAATAAAACTCTGTAAAACAAGGAGTCTGCCAACCACACGTTCAAATTCGTGCTCATCAGTAGCTGTCAGAAAATGGCCCCCTTTGACAAAAAGCAACCCCAGGTAGGCAGAAAACCTAGGAGCAGTTACTAGGTGCAACCTAGATTCAGCTTTACACAACCTAAGGGGTGAGGTGCTGCGAGTTCCAACCGCATCCACACCCTTGGAAACGCTGGGTTTCGGCAACCAACTCTGCTATTAAAAATTACTTCTTACTCCAGTTTTGTACACGTGCCCCTTCCCGTGCAGACCAAGAATCCAGGAAAGGCCTCAGCTGCTAGTTCTTGGCCTTTCTGATATCTCCACCTCAGTACAAAGAGCCAGAAAAGTCGACAGACGTGCCCAGTGCGTGTCAGCTGGTTGTGCTTAGAGCGGACATTTAAGAAAATAAACCTTTAGCCATGCTGCTTTGTAAGAGCTGCTCAGGGCAGGCAAACACTCTAAGAACGGTGTAAAGAGAAGGGCTGAGGTCACTGCAATGGGTGCCACAGAAGGCAACAGGCTTCGTGATGAGGTGTCAGCTGACAGCCAGGGCTCCCGGGAGCCACAGGGCAGCCAGAGGTGTGCGTGTGCTCTCTGATGAGGCTGCAGGCTGCTCTAGGATGCTGGGCAGCTTCCCTCAGCCTGGTGATCCAAAAGTAAACTACTCATTATTGCTTTTTTTTTTTTTTTTTTGTCTGAAGTCACGCGCCTAAATGCATCTTGTGACGACAGAAGCTGGTGCTGAGGGTTTCCCTCCCAGAAGATTACAATTGTATCAAAGTATTAAAAAAAAAAGAAAAAAAGAAAAAGCAAGCAGGCATAAGGCAGGCAACTCTGGCAATTGAATTCTGCTGTTTCTCTGTCCTCAAAGGAAGTTACACAAACACAGTGCCAGCTGTACAAGCTGGTCTGCACTCTGCAGACACGATACAGAATCCAGACTACTCTACAGATCAGCACCTTCAAGAGGCAGAGAGGTGTGGGCCAAAAGGGGTGATCTTAGTGAGCACAAGCATTTTCAAACTGCCAACAGCTGCCTAATCTGGATGGACTGAGCTAAGTAACTCAGCAATACCGGGTTTCTCATTGGATTCGTTGCAGCCACTGCAAAGGGAGAACTGCTGCTCAGGTTAACACACACTTCACAAGAGAGTCATAATTGTAACTCAAGGAATAATTACCTACACCTCTGGAAAGATAAAGAACTAAGGCTTTCTCCATCCTGTCTTTGAGATGGGAGAAGAGTAGAAATAGTCTGGCTTCCATCAGAGCCTAGCTTACATTATCTATCCTTACAAGAGAGCAGGAAGAGAGAGAGAGTATAACAGGCTACCTGGATGAAATTCTGGACTCCGCTGCACCACCATCTGCTCAGCAGGCATGCAATGCATACCTCACTTAGGAATGATAATACAGGTTAAAAAAAAAAAACATAAAATAAAACCCCATATTGTTGGGACGGTGGTAGTGGAAAAGGGCAAGATGTTGCACAGACGTGGTCACAGAACAAGCTTTCCCTGCGCATCGCGCCCCAGAGCGGGGATCACCGATGCTGGGTCCAGCGAGCAGCATTAAAGCTCAGGTTGCTGCTTCTTTCACATGTACCTGCTGGTGAAGGGAAGTAAAAACAAAACAAAAAAAATATCAAAAAAATAAAAAGATCATGCTATTCAGTGATAGGAGAAGCCAAAAAAGGACAGCAGCTTCTTTCCGTAGAGGGGAAAAACCAGTTAATTTGGGACAAGCTGATTTTCTTTAGTTCGACAATTCAAAGCCCTCCTGTGAGTCATCCTCTCTAAGAGCACTTGTGTGGCCACAGCACTGCTGGCAACTTGCCCTGAGCAGGGGATCACTGTCCTCTGTCAAGCAGCTGGTTTGAAGTGAGGAGCCATCATTACTGCAGTGGAATCAGTGAGATGGGATGTCATACCAGAGAGGGAGGTGAATGTGACCCTGCTAGCTTAGTGGTAATAGTCAGTTGTGATGCAGCTATTCTATTTAAAGATTCTGCAGAAACAGATCATGATGTTCATTCAGCTCTCCAGAGATAAGAGCACACCCAACCATCCCCCCCAAAAAAGAGCTCAGTACAACTGTTACTCTTAGGGGCAGTTTCTTCAGAAGCCCAGAAATCACAATGCCTGGAATATGGCTCTCTGTGCCCTGGGCAAATCGTCCTCCACATTTGGGCTGAGGTACATGAAGAGCTGGGATAAGGAAGAAAGCTTCCCTGCACTAATGCATTAAACACCATTACCAAATCTCAGGGAACAGATTCTTCTCGTTAATTGCGAAGTATTTGTCATGTGACTCAGCCCGCAGATTGTGACCAGCATGAGGGGTTTTGTTTTTGCTGCTTTTGAAAGAAGAGCTTGTTTAATGCTGCAACAGCATTCACAGCAGCTCTGGAACCAGAGAGCATTCCTATCTGCTCAACAGAGCTCTGAAAGACCTCTGTCCCTGTTTCTAAAACAGAGGCTCCGACTCACGTGCACTGCTGCAGAATGTTAATGAAAAAAAATCTGCAGTGGCTTAGAGCTGCTGGTCAGTCAGAGAAAGAGGGAAAACCTAAGGGTCATTCTTTCTACTCTACATGGAGCTTAAGGCCTTGAAATACTTCATGCTGGAAATTCAGATCAAACTGTTTACGTGGTGCCTGCTCTGGCTGCTGCCTCTTGGAAAGGCTGTGGGGCTCACATGGCCATTCTGGCTGGAGTAGTTCCCCCTCCTAATGTAAATCAGGAACGGGAATAAGCACAGTTTGAAATAAAGTTTTATAAAATAATCAGTCTGTCCAGACACTGTCTGCAGCAATCTGTTTGACAGGCAGCTCCCACCATCTGCTGAGTCTCTTTCAAATGTGAGGCCCGGCACTAGAGAAAAACGGAGTTTAAGCAACTGGGAACAACTGTTTTCTCAAGGACATGTTCGGTTTGAGCCCTCTCTTCATATGTCACAAGTTGACTCTGTGCTGCCACTTGCTGAGATGTTGGAGGAGGTCTGAGGCAACAGGGCAGGACTGTCCCCATCCTGTTCCCTGAAGGGCCACGCCTCTCTCTTCAGCTCGTTGGAAGGACTAACACTGAACAGAGGCTTTGTGGACTCTAAAAGAGTAATTTTCAGTAGATCATCTTCCACCTCCATCTCTTCAGAAGGGAGACAACCTGCAAACCCTTGCGAGGAACCATGTCCCTCAGAGTTCACTGAATTCTCAGCTGGGAGCTTTTTGTAAGACAGAGGCTCAGGCTGGGCCAGCACTAATGGTTGGTTATGTGCTGGAGCTCCACACGTGTTCTCAACAAGGCAAAACCCATTTTCCTCCTGGGCCACTGGCCCATCTGAACAGTCCATATCCTCTTCTTGTCCTGGTGCAAGAAGAAATTCTGGTCTGTGAGGCTTGGCGTGGAAGGGGGGAATCTCTGACACACCATATTTGCTGCTACTCAGGAGTTTTTGCCGAACCTCCGCGCCAAGCTGGGCTGGGTCACACCTGCCAACGGTTGAAGACAGTCCTCCAAACAGGCCATATTCCTTGTGTGGCAATTCAGGAGAGAGTGGGAGCGATCTGCATCTCCTCCCAGGAAGCAGGGAAAATTCCTGCCAGTCTGCGCTGTACGCCTGCCGGAAGTGGGACTGGCTGGCTTTCAGCCCCCCGCCTGCCTCTGGAGAGTACAAGTCAAACACGAGGGAAATCACAGACTTGCTTGGCATGTCAAAGAATTTGATCTTCCCCCCTTTGAGGTCCTCCCGGGCACTGAAGGGATTCACTTTCCGGCCTAAGCCTTTGTTTGGTGTGTAGTAGGGGTCCTGCACGTTTATCTTCCTGGAAGGCTTGCGGGAGAAGATATCCGACTGGCTGCGCGACAGCCAGATATTCCGACGTGGACGGGGTGACTTGGGTGGGATCTTGTCATCCAAGGAACTCAAACGTTTCACTCCTGGTCCTTTCTCAATTGATCCTGAGTAGAAAAAGAGGAACACTCTTAGCTTAGAGAAGCTCTCCAGAGCTATATGTCTGCTCACTCACAGAACCTTCCTGACAGCTGTAAAGAAAAAAAGTTGCATTTCTGATGTTCCAAACTATCTTCCATAAGCACGCTTCTAGATTTATTGTCCTGGCTTCCAGCAGAGGTTGCCCAAGATCTGTTGGTGATACTGGCCATCAAAGTGAACAAGTACAAAACTGAGTTGCCAACGGAACTGGGACTTTTTCACCCTGACAGAAAAAAAGTCTAAGACCAAAATAAATGCCCCTCCCGGTACCATGCAGATTTTAAATAAGTCCATCACAGGCTTCATTCAGTACATTATCCAACACAAGACTAGGGATATATGAGGGTTCGACCCTCATAAATAGGAGTTTTAAAGTTGTCCATATGCATGTGTATTGCACACGCATACATACATACATACATACATATATATATATATATATATATATAAATAAAGCTGTATCACTAGGACAGGTTGGGAAAATGGTAGATGCTAACTCTGAGTGTTTGGAACATGCATCTGCCACTGGCTCTCAAGGTGCCTTTGAAGAGCTGTGTTAGAGCCCTAAAAATGAATATAAAGAAGTGATATCTCCTTTTGATTACCATTTCCAGAATAAGCACGTATGGATTTTCACTCTCCCCTCTAAATACTGCCACAGTTTAGACTGCAGTCATTCCATGTAGGAAAGAGTATAAAAGTCAAAGAACAGCATGTAACACTTCTTCAAGAAGTACTTGTTTTGTGCATGTACTCCAAGGGGGGAATGCCAGAAACATGAAAAAAGAAAAACCCAACACAAACCAAACCAAAAATCTAAACAAACAAAAAACATTTTCCTTTTTTAAGTGACACCTCTTTTGGATGCTTTCCAGGTGTGGGAGAACCACCACGTGCATTAACTCTATGTGGTTTGAATTAGAGAATAATTATTGCAGTCTAAAACCATATTACAAATTGATGGCTACGTATATATGTTGTATATTTATATATACACACAGCATGATAAACTGTTTTTACTGTACTCCAAGTTCCCAGAGCCAGAAGTGCACTAACGTAAGAGACACCCAAGTCAGATTATGGCCCAGGCTACCAGAGTTTGCTCCCCACACCAGGTGGCACCAGACAGCTTTAGTGAAAACCTCTCAAGGCCAACATTCCCCAGCAGACCTGGGATTCATCTTTTCCCATCTTTCAGAGTATTTCTGGGTACTTTCTAATTATCTTGCATCTTCTGTGCTCTTCCTCCTGAAGGAATTTAAGAAGCTTCTAAACATTACATGTAACATACACCAAAGGAATTACGTATACGCACTAAGTAGGGCAGGGATAAATAAAAAGTTGATGGATTTTCATATAGTTAGCAACTTACAAAACCATTCCCAAATAAACTCTGAATTTCCCCTCAAGAGCTTGTGGGCAAAATCTTTTGAGGCACTTTAAGAAACAGCTGTTTTTTCCCCAAAGGACACTCTGCAGCCTAAAGTACACAGCATTGCTCCAGAATCATTTTCAAGGTTCACATAAAATTTTTCATAAGGTGTAAATAACTGCATAAATAGCTGAAATCCCAGGTTTTGAAATACGAAGCATTGCACCCTCTTGCTGTCACCATGCAGCAATGTTTGTACAACACAGACACTTACCTTTTGGTTTTCTCTCACTGTTGTCAAGGTTCAAGAACTTTCTCTCTCTCTCCGAGTCCTCATTTCTCAGGCGGTTTAACATTTCCTCCAGTGTTTTGACAATATCAGCAAATGAAGGACGCAACTTTGGATCCATCTGTGAATGCACACAAGTCAAATAAGTTCACGTGGGTTTGTCCATGCTATTCTGCTTAGACAGTGGATAGACAGAGGGACAATCTGAAGAAACCAAGGAAATTCAAGACTGTTTTAAGTGTGTTATCATCGCAAAGTGGCATTTCTGTCTATTATACTTCTCACATTTAATTATCAAGTTGTAAACATTACAGGCAGAGGATGAATTTTAAAGTGACAAGGTGGGAATCTGTCAAGACTCATGGCTTGTGATGGGGCTTTGTTTGTTTTGAACAGCTTGAATAGTTCAAGATTTCTTTCTGGACTCTGGTTATCAGACGGAGATTATGTACCAATGTTGCTTCAAAAGGATTACACAGAGCGGCATGGCTATGCCATTCTTTAAAAGTTTGTAATTCTTCCATCACCTCCTTGTGGCTTTAATTAAAACCCACCTAAATGGCACTGCTGAAAATGCATCTTTCCATCTGTTAATCAGCCTTACCACTTGATGTACTGGTCTGTCTTATAAGGAAGCAAAATTGGTTTACATAATTTGACCAAGTAATATATTAGAAAAAAAAAAAACCTCAAGTAAAATATTCCCCCTGTATCAGTTTGAATTTCTCAGTATGTATTTAATTATTCACTCTAGCAGAAATGGAACTCTAAACAAAGTCCAACACTAAAACTGAACTGCAGGCCAAGAGTTTAATTTAAGATAGTAATTTAGAAGGCATTTCATAATTTTGAACATTGACCCTGTACACATGTTACAGGTTTAACTACTGTAGGTGTGAGTATCTAACTCAGCAGCTGAAAGTTACCTCATTACAGTAATAACAAAATATTCTGCTTGACCTGGTTCCTGTTTCCAGCCTTCTAAAGGGCTTTTTCAGAGTGGGCAAGCCCAGACAGATCTCACCTCTGCAATGGGAACAGTAGTGCTTTTGTGCACAACAAACCTCCCAGACCTCCCTCGTACTGCCCTGCAGGTCCTACGAGATGGATCTTCCTGAAAAGAACTGGTCTGATCAGCAATGCCAGAACACCTTCCAGCAACACAGGGTGAAGGGCTAAAAACTCACACGTACGGTAATAAAACCCAACCGGACAGATCGCACTTGAAGAGCTCGAGAGCAAGCAAGAAAGTGGTTCTAATGCAGCAGCTGGAATTTCCTGGCATTGGAAAACATTTTTCTGCTTTCCCTGTTTCACTGAAAGAGTAGGGCAGGGGCAACGCTGAAGCACACGCTGTACTCTGACAAACTTACTAATTTGGGAGGCTTAAGGAGCTGTTGCAAGCTACAGGAAGTTAGAGGAAGTAAAAGGGGCTCTCTGGCTATTTTAATTTATGCTAGGTAGGATCCAGGACAAAGGCACCAATGGAAAAGTTACTCAGAGCAGCGTTTGCCTCTTCCATCCCTGAGCAGTCCACATTCTGCTCAAATGGAATAAAAGATTCTTCCTCCAGGCAGCAGTTGCCCACAGCTCAGCTCGTGACGGTAAGCTTTTTCCATGATCATTTATGATTATGTTTATTAAGTATTCACACAAACAGGCTTATAGTTGTTGGGGAGTACCTTGAAGGTACTTATTTTAAAAAATCCCACACTTTTTAACAACAAATTAAAGACATTTTAATCCACTATTCATACATGTCAGTTTTTACTGGTTTTCTTACATGCCTTAAAACACATTTCCTGGCTGTAGAAAACCCCAGGGCTTTGCACATTAGTTCAGCTGATCAGTTGGGCTACAGAGTTTACATTTTGCTGACCTAATAAAAAGCTTTATAAATGTCCATGTCTAAGAGCAAATTATCACACCAGTCACCTATTACTGAAGCACAGCATGCTTGGGAAAACATAAGAAAGCCTTATCTGTTTATTCCCTCTTTCCTTCTACTAGGTGAGTGGTCAGTGAATTCCAGCATGGCCCATGCTGAAATCAGCATATTAATGGCTCGATCACATGAGAGTAATTTACATTTCAATTCGGGGAAGGGACATTTATTACACAAGAAGCAGCATTTGACCATAATCAGTAGGAGAAAATCCTTTTTCTCTGACCACACCAAATTCTTACATGAGAATATAAGGTCACTGCCTCTTCCTTCATGAGCAGTTTTGCTCTGAGTTTCTGTGCTAGGAAATTGCTTTGAATCACACACCACGTGTTTGGATGCAGTACCTTTTCTGGAGTCTACAGGTCAAAGCTGGTATTTCCCAAGTCAAATCCTACCTTTAGCCAAACCCTTTAGTGCTCATGTAACCAAAACACTTCATAAACATGAGTCAGATATACCAATGTCCTGGTGAAACAAGCTCTGCTGGATGAAGGTGAAACCAGAGGAGTGAAGTACCTTGTCCACTGTGAAGTTCCACAAACATTTTTAGAATTAAATTATGCTCTCTGGTGTCAAGAGCAGCAGTCATGCCCCCAGTCTCACCTTTATACCGTGCTCTGCTGGAGCATGTGCATTTGGACTAATACAAGGCAGAGAGAGCTCAGGTCAAAAATAAGCATCAGGAGCATGAAGAGATGAGACTTTTCTTACAAGCACTCACACTTGGACACAGTGCTGGTATTGGTTCCAGTATGGCCTGGTTGTGAGTCCCCAGTGAAGTTTTGGGCAATAAAATTTTTAGAAGTTGCCTCAACTTAAATTGTGCAAGCTGGACGTTCCCAACTTCATCTGAAACCGGCAGTAGCTCAGGTTCTCTTATTTCATATAAACCAGTTTACTGTACAATGGCACTAGAAACTCTGTTATGGAATAACCAACAAGAGAGATCTACTTCCTTGGAATTTTCACACTGAGGAGCCACGAAGGTATCCAGAGTAGTTTAACGCCTGCTCTTGGTTTGTTTGTCCCCTCTGTTTGTGAGGGCAGCTCAGAATCCTTCCTTCACAGCTCAGTAGGTCTGTACACAATAACAGCTGCATTTTGTCAGCCCAAGGGTTACCCAGTTCCAATAGCATCCAACTGGTTATGAGCAGCCTGAGCAGCCTGCAAGAAGCTCTTCAGTTCTGTTTGTTTGGCATGACAGAATACAGAATTGCAAAAACACAAGATACACCTTTTTGCAAGGGGAAGGGAAGGATTATAAAAACTCCAAGGGACTTTCTGGGTTATCAGAAGGCACTGCTGTTATAGGTAGGCTCTTCAAGCCTCTTCTGTAAGTGCTTTAAGCTCTATCTTCAAAAGCCAGAGGGATTTAGAGGACTCTAGTTTAGGCCTCTCCCCTTCAAGTAAGATACTCACGTTACAGCAGTTGAAGGCCAGCTGCAGGAAGTCAGGAGGACAATCTCCCACCATGTGCTGGAAGGAATCATAATCTAACCCAAAATTCTGTACAAACAAAAACACAACACAGAGATATAAATGAGGTCTGCTATCTGGCCCAAAGCATCTTCTTTTTAGGGGAACCCTACGTGGAGTTATCAGGAATAGCCAGGAACACCAACTCAACAACCACATGTAGATAATTTTAAGAAACCTTCATGCACACTCTGAACTGCAGCATTCCCAGTGGGATTACTGATACAGGATACCTGTAAAAGAATGGACTGACTTCAAAGCCCATCCCTCTTCCTGCACTCAACTGCAATCCACTGCAGTTGAAATGGTGCCTGTGTGGATCTGGAAACAATATCTTATACTGTGATGTTTCAGTGTGGTGACTTTCACCGTGCAAATTAACAGCCTGCTATAAAACCAGAGACTTTGCTATGATGAAAATGTATCAGTTAAAATGGTTAACTTTTCTGTGGATGGTAGACTGGTAATACAAGTTATCCAGTACCTTACGTGCATGCCTATAAAATATGAAGGCCAGAGGAGCAAAAGAATTTTACTTACTGCAGTTTGAGACCTAAGCAATTTCACATTTTCAGAACCAGAGGGGGACAGACAGTTTGGAAGAGCCCCCCCCAGAGGGCCAAAAGCTGCCCTGCAGATGTGACTCAACCAAAAGGCAATCGAAGAGAGCAAGAAGTATCTTTGATTAGTCAATTATAGCTCAGATCCACAGTGCTTAGGAGAGTCTATGCAAAAATAAGAGTGAGCTTATTTTAGCTGCTGTTAACCCAGGTCCTGCCCCTTTCACAAGGAGGGGCTGCTTAGAGGATGCAGCTGCCAAAAGTGAACCTGGCAAGAAGTCTGCACGAGGAATCACTCCACAAAAGGAAGAGCTGGCATTGCAGTGCTCTCAGTGTTCTGCCAGTGAGGGGCAGAAAAGAATTCCCATGAGGATCACAGCTGCACAGAGTCTCTGGGAAAGCGTCTTCAATGGAGCTTCCTACAATAACAGCGTGGAAGAACAAAAGCCTTTTCCAGGCTATTTTTAATGCAGCACCTATTCATCCTATCTTTGGCAGCAGTGCCAGAAGTTCTAAAGGCCAGGCCTTTATCGTGGCAGACTCAGCACCTCCCACCAGGGTTATAAATGCAACACTTACCTCTGTGCGAGGGAGATAGTCTGGATCCGCCTGTATTCTTGCTATGATCTCACACAGAATTATACCGTAGGAGAACACATCTGCCTGAGAGAGAAGAAAAAAAAAATTGACAGACACGTGGTTCAGTTATGAACAGTGGGTGTTCTTATCTGCCACAGAGTCTCTTCTCGCCCCAAATGGCTATCAGGGGACACCTAAACTGGCCCCTCAGCCTTACAACACAGAGCCACTGCACTATTAGCTACCCTTTTCCACGTCACGAAACACATGCTTACAGTAAAGCCTTCTTGTTGCATAAACAACAGTGATAACTTTAAAACTCTTTCAAGAATAAAAGAGAAAACCCACCAGACCACTCTTAATTCAGCAGTGTAAAAAAACAAAACAAAACAACACAATAATCCTTCCTTGCATAAAGGATGGTGAAGTTGCATTTGATGTCCTACAGATGGGAATAATTAGCCAAAAACACGACATGCCTGTATATCACTGTGGTTAGAAAAATGGGCTTAGAATACACATGATCAAAGCTTATCCAGAACATTAATACTGTTTTTAAGAAGAATCACAGTTTTCTCTTCTCAGGGTTCAGTACCTCTGGAGAAAACAGCTTGAGGTATTTAGCAGCACTGTACACCAGCCTCAATTTCCATGACGCTCAGTAATCATTTATCTGACTACCCCTGGAGCTGCACAGTTCCTCAGATTTCCACCCACCTGAGTTTTTCATGAATAAAATTTAGGAAAACACGGAACACAAGTCTACGGAGCAGAAGCTTGCATCTCTCATCCCTTACATATCAGCCAGGCTTACGTGTCACCTTTCATGCTGATTGGGGCGTAAGACCTGCTTCCTCTTTAGTCCTTCATGCCCCAGGGTTGGTGAAGAATGTGGCACCACAGATCTGGGTACTTTATTATTAATTTAGGTCGATCGTAACTCTTTAAAAAGCTTTAAAATGGTAATTATTATATTCATTACTGAGGTAGCTACTGCTTTCCTGTAAGTTGAAAGTACCACCAATTAAATAGATTATTGACTACTAGCTAGAAAGAGGTACAGGTTGGGGGTTTATCACAGAAAGGCTACACTGGCAGGGCTAAAGTACTGGAGAGAAAATCTTGTGTACAGAAGAGCTTGATTGAAAATACTGTTTCTAAAATCCAGTGTGAGCTGATCCTCCTCTGAAAGAAGCATTTCCCAATGACACAAATAGGAAAACTTGCAAATATCACTGGAGAGCATTTTTGTTTTATCAAGGAATCTTACCTAAAGAAATGCTGATTTATATGTATACACACATACACACACATAAGTGTGCAAGTTTACATACAGGCTTTACTTCTACCCAGATTTCACCAGAGTATGGGAAGCAACTTCACTGCATTTCTCATGAGACTTGGTTAAATGAAATCGTGTTAGGTCAACAAACCATTACCATATTTTGGCATGTGGGGAGTTTCAGAACAGAAATAGCATCACAGAGAACAATCCTAAAGCTAGTTCTATTTCCATGTAAGATTACACACCACGAATTAAAAATATTAGCTATTCAACTCTCACTCTCCCTTAGTCTAAGTACAGAAATGTCACAAGTGAAAACAGCAATAGTTTTATTATTATTATTTATTATAATTCTAAGTCATGCATACAGCTAGTGAAGAGAAACATCTGACAACTTTTATATCATGTACCTACCTTTTCATTGTAGGGTTCATCTCTGAGAACTTCTGGTGCCATCCAGAAGGGTGAACCCACCACTGGTAACTTCTCACTATACAGATATGGGATAGATGGGGGTATAGGGGGAGAGGAGTGGAAGGAAAGAGGGAAGAACTATTAATTAAATGCTCAAGCATGGCTACTAACTTTCCCAATCAATTACTCACATTTTATTTCTAGTTTTTAAATGCTTGGCCACTTGGGGGGGGGGGAAGAAAGAAGTATCCATCCCAACATGTATACTGATAAGCTACTCTGAATGAAGTCAGCACAGCCTGTTAGCAAACTGAATTAAAACAAAAAAATCAAGACTGATCAAATGAATCCTTTAATAGGCAAAACCTCAAAGTAATCAGAATAGATCCAATTTGAAAAATCTGCTGTTTCCATATGGTTGAATAGTGGGGCCTTAAAGAAAGACCTCCAGGCTGTCACCCAGCTGACCTTGAGAGAATACCTATTAAAAAAAATAAAGGCCTCTGAAGGCTTCAAGATAGCAAGGCTTGCTATCAGCAAACTGCGAACAACAAAGCTGCCTTTCAGAGTGGAGGTAAGACCAGATCAAACCAAAATGGTGCCTAATGCAGCAATTCTCTCAAGTTGTTTATTTCAGCAGCTACTCTAACTATTGCTGTACTCTCAGCTTTCAGGGCATCTCAAAAGTGGTTATTAAGAACAACTTAAGGCACCTGTAGTGCCTTCCTGATTTTGGGATGGGTGCATTTGAATACTGCTGCAGCTTTCAGCACCTTACAGGGTGCCCCAGGGGAGCTACAAGATCCACTGGCTGTACTTACCAGCAGTTTGGAAATAAGGGCTTTGTTGAGCTTTTACATCAGTATTTCAACAACATTAACACAAGCCTTTAGATCTCCCAAGATCTAAAGGTTTCAGGATATGTGCAGTCTAAAAACTGTGCAGAGCTGAGATCAACTTTTATTGTTCTCCTTGCAGTCAAAAGTGCTGGAAGGCTTTTATTTATTTTACTCAGAAGCATACACTGGAGAAAATCTGACAGCATATTTCACAGTCAGAATACTCCGAAATACACAAATTAATATATAGAGAGAACAACGAAATCCTTGTCCTTGATCTCCCTAATGGAGGAGGGATGACAAAAGGACTATTTCCAATTGTGACAATAGCTTTGACAGTCACCTGTGCATTCCTCAAATGAGTTAAGATTATGATTTCATCCTAGAAAAAGTAAAATGGAGAACTACAGTAATTTTATAATTAATTTTACTCTGTTATAAATCTGGATCTTGACAACTAACCCAGATGTTAAAGAGAGTACCAAAATGCCCCTGAATATTATTTATGAAAATGGAAAGAAGCTAAAGTTGCTTAGAATCAACAAATGACATTTATTACAAAATCATTCCAATCCAGAGTGCTGGACAGTATTTTTGTGGGGTTTTTTAAAACCCAGATTTCCCAAGTACCTGTTAAAAAGATCAACTGAAAAGCCTGCGTAAATCATCTAGTCATTGGAACATTTTTGAAGAATAGATGTCACTTCTAAATATCAAAATGGACAGCAATTAAGGTTGGAACATTTTGGTCATCCAGCCTGCAGTTCCAGAGTGAAGACTGAGGATATTTTTTGCAAACTCTGTATCAGAATTCAACAACAGCCTCAGGGATCTGGCTCTGACTGGAGCTTCTGACCTGCAGTCACACTGCAACTCTCTCCCCATTTCAATCAGTTCACGTACCTGTGATCAGGAATTTTCTCTGCTAAACCAAAGTCTCCCACTATTGCTGAGTATCCATTCTCATCGTGTTTTATTAAGCAGTTCTGGAAAAAGGAAAAAACAAAATAAAACCAAACAGAAGAGTTATTGTCTGGGTACGAAACCTCTATAACATTTGTTTTATCTGTTTTTAATCTGGAACGTAACTAGAAAGTATAGTTTGGAGCACATTCGTCCATGAGAAGCTTTTGTTTGAGAGCAACCACCCTCTTCCCCTGCCCTTCCCCTGCACAATCACATGTCTGTCAAACGAGATGCTGCAAACAGCCTTCCACTTAGTTAATAATCCACTTAAAAACTTTCTGAGAAGCAGGCAGCCACAGGCAGCACATACCCAGCTAGGTAATAACAAGAATTGAGATGATTTAGCTCCCTTATGCTCCACAATATGCAATACACGCTGTTCACTATGACACTTTCAATTTTCTCTTCACCATTTACCTGTACCTGACCAGAATACAAGATGAGAGCAAACTCTAAATGCCTTTGTATATTTTGCTACTGAAAAGGAACTCACTGCTTTCCAGTAGCTTTTCATCAGAAAATGTAAGATGTGACAAAGTTATATGCTCCTTTAAACTCTCAAAATTCTTTATTTTACAGCGCATTTGGAAAACATGATTAAAGGGAAATGTCTAATAGGCAAAAGCTGTCAGTCTTTTCTTTTCAAATGTGCCCTCCAGTGTCAGGATGGAGGGCAATTTAAGGACACACACAGATAATTCTGGGCTGGCACATCATACACAGAGTATTATCGATTTCTTTTTGTTATTTATTTACAACTCTGAGAAACACGCTTTGACCATTCCAGCACCGCACCTTTCCCCTTCTCACCAAATGAATCGATAGCTGACTCCCCTGCATTTTCTGCTGTCCTGCAATAGGTAGAACAAGACAAAATTCATTCCCTTCCCACATGCCTTGGTTCTGCAGGCAGTACAATAGCAGTGACAGGCAGCAAAACCACTGCCGACTCCTACCGAGTGGTACCCTGCATTAATTAGCTGAACAGCAGGAAACACTTTCTGCCTTTATTGTGCTTGGATATACAAAAGCCCCTCGCTGACCCTGAGCATTAGCTTGGCTGTAGAATGCAGCTCCCAAGAAAAGCGAGTCCCTTGTCTAAAAGATCAAGTTCAGGTCATCACTGTTTGTATTATTCAGAGACGATTGTGGCTCGGGCCACGAAGTGAGTTTCCCTCCTGCCAATTAAAAGGTTGAGGAAGCCATTCCCGCGATCACGTAAAATCGATGCCAGGCTCCTGAGATGCAAAAGCTTTATTTGTTTAGCATGACTCAAGTATAACAACCACAGTTAGCTTGGGGATTCATAAACATGTACCAAGTTAAACCAACTGCGCTTACCCAAAGAGCAGCAAAGCTTCTCAGTTGCGGCCTTTGTTATCTTGTATCAAAGGGGGCATTCATTGCACTCGCCTCTCTTTAAACATTTGGGCATTCTAAGTGGACTTAAAACTGAGAAGGATAAAACTTCTCTGAGAAATCTCACTCAAATGATTCAGACAAGTGGAATGTCGTTGTGTACCACACAGAAACAGGTCCACGAGGACACCGGAGACTTTGTGGTGTTCAGGAAGGTTGGTACTATTTTACGCAGAAAAGTTTCAGGTTATTTTTCTGCCATAGATTTCTCAGCAATGAAAGATAATTCTTAATTAAACATTTTTTCTGAAGAAACTTCTATGATTCATAAACACTAGTTTTGAAATCTAGATTTCCTTCCTGCATTACCTTTGACTATTTACATTTTGTTCGTTTTTAGGAGCAAGACCACAATACTTAATTTTACCTTCTGGGTTTTATGGATTAATGTTATTCTCCAATAACCTCAGGTCTCCAAAACTTCAGGGAAACGTTTAAAACGAGACAATTGAAAGAACTACTTTCAACACAAATAAAAATCTGCAGAAACCTATCTACTGACCTAAAGATCTATGATAATTTACAAGGCTGCTTTGATACCAAAGGGAGACTTAAACTCAACGTCACTCTGACAGCAAATATTCCTTCAGCTTCTTGCCAGTATCTAATCACATCCCATTAGACAGCGATACATCACCAAGTGAAGATGAACAATCCCACCCCCCAACAAGCCCCAGGCAGTCTCAGCTCTCAGGTACAGCACCGAACCATTATGCAAGTAGGTTATTCCCAGCTAAATCATAAATTAAGCCAATGCTGCCTGACAGCTCTGAGCTCCTTCCCCAGTAAGAGGTATTTGCCTGCAGCAAAGCCAGGCTCGCTTTCAGTGCAAGCATTTGGAGAGGCCGAGCAGTGCAGACATCCCACAGGTCCTGCAGGAGAGGCCACAGCACCGGGAGAAGGCACAGGGGAAAGCCCAGGGCAACAACTGGGGCTACAAAGAATCGATCGGTTGTTCTGCTGGGGTGGGCTGCACAACTGTTAAGTGATGTAAATAAGGAAGCCAAGCTGTTCTCTCTCACTAGTGGAAGCTTGTCTTTTGTTTGCACTCGAAGAAGTGCTGAGTGTGAATTTAAATCCATTAGGATGCGTCTTCCAGTACAAGAGTGACTTTTTTTATTCATACTGGTATCAGCCACAGGCAGGTGACATGCACCAGACAATAAAATCCCAGTGTCACTACAAATGCTCACTGTAGTGAAACTAAACTGATTTAATTCAACTGGGGCAAGTTTTTATGTAGCTAAGCACCAGTTTCCCAGAACCCATGTCAGTTTTCCAGCCTGTATTACTAAGGCAAAGTTGTGTGGACAGTGATGCTTCACTCTGTGCTGAGATTCTCCAAGATTCAAGGCTAACTCTCAGCACCACCATGCTCCTCCTCCACCCCAGTGATGCCATTACACAACACTGCCCCGAACTCCCAGCACAGACAACTGAGTTACCAGATTTAAGATGCAATTCATAAATAGGTGACTGAACACGGCCCACAGTAACTGGCAGTTCACGTGCACCCAATGAAAGACATTTCCAGGAATTCACATTCTACCGTCAAGGTGAATCAGGATCAGAAAGAGAGAAACCTTCATTGAAGATTAAGTGGTCAAAAAGAGCTTTTGAATTTAATCTAGGGGTGGTTTCTTAGCAGGAAAAGTACAATAGTACACACTGCACTGTTTCTTCTAACAAAGTGATACTTCTCTGTTTCTTTTAAAAAAAAAAAAGGATATCAATGTGTCAATGTGGTATGAAGAAGTTTCATTAATGGACTTTGGCACAGAAATGCAAGAGTTCAAACCCCTTGCTAGTGCAAGAGCCTCTCAAGAACTGCCTATGAAACGAAACTCCAAGCAGCTTCACAACACTGGCTTTGAAAAAACACTTTTGACTTACTATTGTACTATTTGTACAAGCTGCAAGGCAAAAAAAACATGACAACCTTCTCAAGATTTCTCTTTGGACTCCTACAGACAGGGATGTTCTTTCCTCTGGCAGTTCACACAGTTTAAGAGGGCACTATTTGACTTCAGCTGGGTTCTCAAGAGTGGGGGTTTTTTTCCTCCAAAATAGGAACCCCATCAGTCCTTCCTGAGGCAGTCTCTTAAAAGGAGCAAGGAGCTCTGTACATGAGCCCTAAAGAGTTAACAGAGCTGTTTATGCAGACAGATGTGAAAGAACATAAAGCCCCCTTTGTGTGTTACAGGAGCTTAACATCTGCTTTGCACAGCATAATCCTACTAAGACAAATGCAATATTCTACTCTCCCTTTTACATAAACAAAAATGAAAATAGACTCAAGAGTTGCAGAGTTAAAAATAAATTGCTTAGATGAAGAAACCCCACAGTTTTATTTCATGGTATGACATACAAGCTGAACTCCTCAGATACTTTACTGCACTCCAGAAAATACAGAAATGCTACTGCAGTGTCATTTGCAACCTTCTGATGACTGTTACTGAATTAAAATACTTGAAGGCCAATTGAGATGTATCAGCTATTTTTAAATAGCTACCCCCTAGGAAAAACATCACTGACAATTAAATGCATAATAGGAAGTTTACAGTACTAGATACACTTCTGAAACTATTGTGTTTAAGGGACAGGCTCCACTTGGTTCCCAAAGTGCCAGTAAAAGTTTGCTGTTGTAACTATCATCAGAAATAACCATCTGTAACAGCTAATTTGTTCAGTGCCAGCCCTCCCCTGCAGTGCAAAACATCCCCACCAGAGCTTAGTGCGGCACAAAGGGGACTCTGCAATTGCAGCAGCCAAGTACGAGACTCATCAGACAAAGGTGCTGTTCACTGCTCGGGGTTCATCTTGTGTTAAAGAAGCAAACAGAGCACAAGGTAGGAAGTCAGGGCATGTCACCTGCAAGCCCAAAGGCGGTGAATTTATGTTACATCAGATAATCCACAGTAATTGCTTACATGCAAGGATTCTGTCCCGTAGAAACTGAGGCTGCTCCTCTCTCAATGGCACAAGGCTGAGCCATTACACACTGAGAAGTGAAAGCAGATGTTGGCAGGAATACACACACACTCATATGTGTGTATGTATCTAAGAGCCTAAAGATTAGAATTTCTTCATAGATTTTTATCATCAGTGGAGCTCACAATGTCCCCTAAAACTGCTCACAGCCTACTACTGATTTATAAAACCTTGTTTTCAATTATAAACAATTCTGCAAAACTAAAAGGCACTTGTTTGGGGGGTTTTCTGTTTGTTTTTGATCAAGAGCTTTGCTGGCGGGGTTTTAGGGAAGGGGCGTTCAGCTACAACAGCTCAGGTGATTGGGAGAACAAACTCAGAATATGTGTTGCAAACAAATTTTTAACTAATGCAAATAAAAAATCCTCAGAATATTAGGCTGAGGTATCGTATCAAATTTGGCATGTTCTCAACTTGAAACACGATGAGACCTCTGTGTAAGATGCATCTTTTGCCACTGCTGCAAGGAGTAGACTGGGACAGGCATATCCTGCATGAGGAATTTGAGAGTGACTGAGGGGACAAGACAGGGGCTGGCAGGGACCAAGAGCAGGGTCTTGAGCGAGGAAAAACCCCAAATACCATCACAAGGACTTAAGAACTGCAAGTACAGCAAACAGGTGGTGGTGGCAGGGATGAGCTAACCTGGAGCAGCAGAACACGGGGAGAGCTAGAAATGGCTCAACAAACTAAAGACCAGAAGACAGAAGGATTGCCTGGATAAAGCATCAAGGGGCAGCAATAGGAAGAGGGTAAATGCAGTCAGCCTCAGATAAGGAGATTGACTGATAAGGTCTGGAACTGGGAGTAAAAAGAAGAGACAAAGCCTGTGAAGAAGGATGAAAAGCCTAACCAGAGGCTGGCATTGCACACTAGGAGAAAGGATTGGGTAGTAACCCAATGATGTATGTAGGTATGATCAGCCTTGGAAAAACAGGCAGACTCCAAGATATTCACTTCTCACTGCCAGGGAGTCTCTCTCATCCCTCTCTCTATTCCTCCTCAACAGCAAAAACATGCAGTGTGTTTTAGTAATATTAATTAACAGTAGCAAGAAATACAAATTAAAAATACTTCATGTTACTTCATGAAGCAACAAACACCTTCACCATGAAACTCATGGTTTCCAATCCTAAGGTAAAGTGCATCGTGTCGTTTTTTTCCCATTGTTTCTAAAATTGGTAGGAAGTTGCATACAAAAATTCTGGATCAAAAAAAATAATATTGCACAAAAGATGGGATATAAAACTTCCTGTAACAGCTTTCCTTCTTCCCCTTATGCATACACATTAAGGTAACACCCTGAGTTACTCGATCACACAGTTTTCCACCTGGCATCCATGTGTTTTAGTGCACACAGTGGATTCACGCTGATGGTAAATTGGGACTGTACATAAAACACTTGGACCACTATTTTCAGGACTCTGGCCACTCTTCCCACATAAACAGCAGGGTGACAGAAAGGCTGGGAAGAGATGAATAAAAAGAGCCTGGGCTGCAAATGAAGCTCTTCTGTCTTGTGGTTAAGACTATTGCAGTGTTGCCCCAGGATCTGGACTCTGGCCTTCCTCAGCCACAGGAGGAGTCTGTGACAAGAAAGCTACTTTAACAAAATCTTTCAGAGGACACACAGGATTAGTAACATTCTCTGCCTCCAGGGGTCAAACCTGACTATTTTATAAGTGCTCTAATGCTTCCAACTGTCTCTGAGGTCAGTGAGCACATTGCTTTGAACTTAAACATGTAAAATGCCAAATACCCCAAACAAGAGACAAAAGTCTTAAAACACATACACAACATTCACCAATATTCTTGATTTAATCTGTCATAATAAGGCTGAGTTTACTCATCTCCCTCATCTCAGAGGTAAGAATAAGGTCAGTGGTATTAGGGCAGTCACTGGTGTGAGCTGCCAAGGAAATCAACAGTGCTTTCAGAGCAGGGTTTGAATGCAGTGCAAACACAGTGTAAACAAGGTGCTGAAGAAACTCATTGTGCAGTAGTAGGATATTTGTTTTGAGGGGTGAGGTACAAAAAGATTGCCATGTTCTTTTTGCAGGCTGGACACTTCTTCCCTGCACTGTCCCAAACACTGCTATTTTAGTTGTAGGTTACAACAGCCAGAATGTTGCAAAACCAAGTCAGATGAAGAAAAAACTCTATCACAATTCAGTGGCTTCTCCTGAAACACTTTCAATGTCTCACAGTATTCTGTTTTAATGACTGCACTTTCTGTGACTAAGACTTTCAGAGTTAAAATTCCTAACCAGACCTTCTTGACAATCACTGGAAGATGAAGAAAATCTTCATGATTCCAGGATGCAAATCCTCCTTCTGCACCTTCAATGAGCCTCAAATAACAAACAATTCCCAGGGTTTGCAGTGACATGGACAGGGAATGAGCCCACGAGGCAGGCTGTCAGAACCCATCTATGGCTTAATCTCTGCGTAAACCTTTTTATGACAAGTCAGAAGCGTGGACAGCACATTTCTTGGCTGGAAAAGGCCAGTCTGACCACTTGTGCTTCCTGACAGATTCAAGCCAGGCTGTCGCTACCGAGCAGGGCAGATGAGCCTGATCAGCTCCAGAGCCCGGGCACGGAGCTGCTCCCAACAGGGGTGAGCACCGGCTGTCTGGGCAGCACAGGCTCTTCCCACAGCACTGCCTCCCTCTCTGACACAAGGGCATCGGGAAGGGCACCCGTGGGATGTCAGGGCTGACATCCCCGTGGGCTGTCGCATCGACTAGGATGACCTACATCTACTCTTCTCCACCGTTCTTCCCTCTGGCCTCCTGCAGTATCAATGCTGCTCTGCTGCTCTCCACATGGTGCCATTAGGAAAAGAGATCACCCTGCTGCAGACTAATGGCCCAACCCATTTATTTTTCGATCTCAGATTGGCAGGGGACAGGAACTTTTTCTTTAAAATGCTATGCAAATACACAGACACACATAACACTAAGGGCAAGACAAGTCTGCTGCCACAACTGACACAGAAAAATTTATGTATCACACCATCCGCTCTGGGAAGCTGCGGGAATTAGAGATCTGGTGGGGGAAAAAAAAAGGAATCTGCCCTTGTTCAATCCAGATCAGAAGTCCTCTCCCAAGGAAAGAGTCCATCACATTTTCCTTCAGCTTTTTCACACACCAACTGTTTACTGGCAGGAATGAAGATGACTCATCCTACCAACCAATACAAACCTGGTAAAAGACAAGGCACATCCTCAAGCAGTAGCCAAAAACCACAGTCTGAGCACTGAAAATTTTGGTGTCTGGTTTTTCCTATGGTTGTCTTAATTTTTTTTGCTTTGGAAGAAAGTGACTTCTTTAAGATTCAAAAGGAGAGTAATTTGTCCAATAGATTTAATTTTTAAAATATATTTCATTAATATAATAATACACTAATTAAATTCAGAAGTTGTTTAAGGTGGGTGTTGAAGGCCCAGTGTTTCATCTACTTCCCTTCCCAAACAGAACAAGGAAAGTACATACATCTATTTAAAAAAAAATTAAAAAACAAACAAACAGAAAACAACCCAAAACGCCGAAAGAACTGGAAAATTTCTAAGCTGATGACTTAGACTTTTATGCTGACAGCCTCCAATGTGACCCACAGAGACACTATAAACTTCAGTGCTAAAAACAACCCAAATACTGCATAACTGCTAACAAATCCTTGGGGTTTGATTTGTTGTTCGTTTGTTTTTAAATAACCTCCGATGAGTTTGCTGTTGCTGGGACATCACAAACCCCTCCCAGCGGGTGCACTTTCCAAACAATTGGCATTCAACAATAGATAACACTGAAGCACTGGTAGGGCAGCTCCAGAGAATGGCATACAGTTATGTAAAGCTGGGAACAAAGGCATTCACAGGGATCCCAGGAAATGGCATTTTCATATGACTAACCATCACAGTATGTGTTATGAGAAAGGCTGCAGGCACAGAGTTCTCCTTTAGGTACTTTGGTTCCTTGCAGGAACTCTACTCTTAAATGGACTAAAATACCTCCTGAATTGAAAAAGAATGGGGAACACCATTATTATTAAATTCATCTTTAGATTAGATGCATTTATGCATCTCTTATCTGCACACTCCAAGGTGACTGAAATTTGGTGCTTTCTGAGCATACCATGTCAAAGTGACATGACTCCAAGTACGGGCATTTTTCATAAATTTGACATTCTTCTCTGCAGAATTCAGCCCCTTTCACTTGAAAGGACAGCCAAGGAAGTATTTTATGACTTCACTGAAATACTTCTTTCATCACCTGTTCAACTTTTTTTTCCCACCTTGGCTAGATGCACATTCCACATCTGCTTAACACTGCACTGAGGTAACTTTAAAAAAAAAGGAAAGAAAACTAGATGGAGGATTAGTAGTCACTCACATTTGCAAACACATTGTGTTGTGGTTTTTAAAGGCTGTTTCTAATCTTAAAAAACAGTTCCTTTTAGACTCAGATAATATTCTTCTGGATGCTTTCGACTGAAGTGCATGATGAAGTCTTCTCAAGAACTTCTTTCATATTGCAGGTCCCCAGTGAGCTTAAACCAGCTCATGAGCTCCAGACAACAGGACAGACAGGACAGCAAAGCCCTCACAACAGGCTGCAGTGCATGCTAAGACCCAGTGGGAATACTGGGACAATCTGTTCACAGAGCTTGGTGCTCCTCTGTCAGTATTTCTAGCCGCGTTTGAATTAGCTGGCTACTTCAGCCAAATAAATTCATGCAAGTTGTCACTAAGGCAATTAAAAAAATAAATCATTGTCCATTGGAAACTCTGCCGCTGAAATACCATTTAGGAAGAAATTCTGAAATTTGAAAATTTTAGGTAAACTGTTTTGATCTTACTGACTTTGAAAGCGAGAGAAACATTTAACGCAGAATTAGTAATGAAAGGTCACTCTTCCTACAGAAGATTTGTGAAACACACAGGGAAACAAAAACAACAAGGAGATTTTAAAGTGCGTTTGTAATAATCTTCTCAATTGGGTTCTTTATATGATTAACCTGTTCCAAATGTTAGATTGCTGCGCTTAATTATCCAGGGATTTAAATACTTTACTGAACCACAATTAGGAACTCAAAAAACTCTGCAGCTGCTTTCTGAGAAATCCAAAGCTGAACTCATTTAAGGAGTGACCTTCCATCAGGATGGTAATTTCTGCAGTTCCATATAAACCATGAACATGTTTTGAGGAAAGTTTCAATTCTATAAATTGTATTTCAATTTATTTCTCAAAATGCCTTAGATCACACCTTATACAACAACAGTTATCTGCCAAAAGGAGGAGGAAAAAACCCCAACAAACAATTACAGTACCTTCATCAAAAAGTTCTCTTAAGCTTATAAACGGTACCTTGGATGTAAGGTCTCGGTGGAAAATGCCTTTATAGTGAAGATAACTGATCCCCATGGCAATGTCATAAGCCAGTTTCACCCTCACTGTCCAGGGCAGATGCTGGTTACTGTCTAAGAGCTGTTCCAGGTTACCACAGTTGATGTACTGAAACGACAAAGCAACATTTGTAATTAATTATTTACCTTCACATATCGACAGGAATGTAAAATTCATAATTACACAGCTCAATTACATATTAAAACTTCTTTTCTTAAGGGCTTGGAGGGGCACAAAGTTTGCAGATCAAGTGAGGCTGAAAATGTCTCCCTTCACCAGCTGTGCCAATGCGTTTATGTTAAAGATGCACGTGCCAGCCACCACTGCATTAACTCTCTGGTATTTAAAACACCTACAATATTGTATCACCCTCTCATTTCCAGCTTGAGGAAAATTAGGGCAAAAAAGGATGAAGAGCTGCCTCTCATATAGGATAAGTCAACAAACAACAGGCTAAGTATCCAAGTGTAGGTCATGGAGCCTGATCAAGTTCCCAGATATCAATTCCCTAAACTGAAACAGCATCAAAGAAAAATATTACAATGTGTTGCTCTAAGTTCCATTTCTTTCACTGCTGTATCTACAGGTTCTAATCAGCAATCTGATTCCCACTGTGGTCCGTACTACATCAACCCCATCAAATGGCGGCCCCCATGAAAAGGAAAGTACATCAAGTAAAAGATAAATGCTATAAAAGACAGTGAAACAAAGCAGCACCTAAATGACACTAAGGAATATAACTTAGCTAAGACACGGCAGCTCCACTGCTCAAATAATCATTACAGTAACTCAGCTTATGCTTTATGTAGAGACCCTTTATACCACACCAGCAGCTACATCGTGTTTAAGCAGCTTCTTGTTTCACTCCCAGCCCCAGTCCCCCACCAGCACCCAAGCAAAAGGAGGAGCTCTCTCCAGCAGGAAAACCTGGCAGCAACGCAGGGACTTCTCTCAAGAAAACCCAAGCGAAGCAGGCAGGACAATTTGCTCCCAAGCCTGGCCCACGCACTAACACTGTGCCAGCTGCACCGACTTCCCTCCCCTGTGCCAGACAGATCTCCAACCCTCTCTCAGATGGCTTTGTACTTCCCTGTGTCATTCACCCCGACAGTGACACATGACAGTGTGGCACCCTTATCATGTTCAATTGAAGTCTTAATTGCAGCTTTTGTTATTTCAGAAACTTGTAACTTGCTTGTATTTCGTTGCGCTCCTTTGTGCCTTGGAGCCCGGGGCACAAGGCAAACACGAACCACTCACAATGGAGTGTGGATGGATGATCTCAGGCTGTGCTACAGCAAGGAGAGAGCACACAAAGTCACACTCTACTGATAAACCCAAGGGTCACAGCTCACCTCCACAACAGCTTCTTCCTTACAGTTTGGGCCTACCATTAGCTGAGCTCACAAGTTAATTCTCAAAACCTTTTCAGCAGATACACAAGTTCCACAGGTAACTAAGGTGGCAAAAGTATTCAGGCAGAGGAGGCACAAAGCAATTTTAACACAGAGCTCACCGGGAAGGGGCTCCACTGTGCTTCCCTTGGGAACGGGACTCATCCCAGCCCATTTCACCAGCAGTCCAGGGCATGACCCCTCTCTCTCCAAAACAACCTGTTCCTTGTGCTAGGGGTACGTGTGCCCGGAGAGCAGAGCAGCTCTGGAACAGGTCAGTCTGAGGCTATGCAGTCTCCATCCTTGGAGATTTTCAAGACCAACTAGAGCTGCAGCCAACCTGGTTCAGTGTTAGAAACAATGCTGCTTTGAGCTTTTCCAGCTTTTCTCACTGCTTTTATCTGAGCCCCTAAGGGAGCTAGATGACCTTACAGAGCACTCAAGAAAAAAAAAAAACATGCTCAATAAAATTAGATTTATATTTTTTCTAAGTCATAGGTTGCTATCATGCTTAAGGAAAAAATGGTGAATAAGACTTCTACAATAGCTTCTTATATATTCCCAGCCTCCCTGGGCAAGTGTGAACAGCACTTCTCATCCAGTTACGTTCAAATCCAAACAATACCGATCAACCTGGAACAGAAGGCACCAAAACCCCAGGCTGGATAACCCAGTTACAGTGACACCAATTACCCCAAAGCATTTCACCTTTCTGACAGGGCAGTAATGGACAACAGACCATCCATGCAGCACTACCAAACTTGAATTCCCTGGCAAGACAATATGAGGGGGAAGGGAATCACTGGCCCAGGTTCCATTTCCACACCATGACATAAACAGCTCCAGAAGTGCTAATAAACAATCAGCCCAGATGAGTATTGACACACACTGAAATGGGACAACAGCTGGCTACTGTATCGAGCATGCTCTTACTTTCCTTCTCAATACAGCAAGCCTACAGATTTGATCCACTGTTGCCATACTAGCTAAGTGCATGCAATATATCCATTCTCCCAGCACTCTTCCAGTCAAATTGGCTTGCAGGGTCATTCACCCAACTTAACAGCAAGGACTCAACTCCAGCATGGGGTGGGCGAAGGCTCACACACACACACACACAGAGGACACAACACGGATGAGCTGCAAAGGCGAGAGCCAAACCTGTCTCCAGCACATCTACAAAACCCTCCAGGCCTCCTGTCCAAAACTGCCACCCAGCAAGTGCACCAACCTTGTTTATTAGAGATGTGAGTCTGGCTTTGGCTCTACACTCTCGTGTACCTCCATGAAAGACAGGAGACCAATCATCAAGTGAACAACTGCACTAAGATTTTCCTATAAGACATGTTTAAGACTCTAGCTGATCTTAGGTTTTAGCTGACCAGCAGGTAATATTTGCATGCAGAATCCCAAATTGTCCCTAAGGCAAGCACCACACAGAGTTTAGTGCTCCCTCAGTGTCATGTAAGTAATCCAATTCTTCCGGTTATTCAGGCTGATAATGCAAACAGCCAGCCTGATGGCCTATTTTTTTTTCCAGAGCCCTTCAACAATGCCTTTTCAGAACAGACACAGAATTATGTACATTATTTCCTAAATGCCAGGGCAACTGAAAGAAGAAAATACTTGTTCTCAGTCTCTCAGTGGCACAAACCAGCTCTTTGTGGCAAGAATATCCCAAAGGATCGTAAATGCACCTCTCCCAAAGGGAACACTGGATTTTGTTTTGTCCCTGAAACATTTCAGTGCTGGTACAGTAAGGCTGCAGCACACACATCATCTCAAAGCACGATTCTACTACAACAACAACAGCCATTGCATAAGTGGACAAGCAATTGGAGCAGAGATCTGATGGGGCTACCACAATGAAAGCAAAGGTCCTACATTTCATAGAGCCCTCACGGCTAAATGGAGCAGTGTTCAGACCTTTTCAGACTCTCTATCATCAGGTTGCAGTGAAACAGCTACCCATTATTCCTCCTGCTAGCTTTTTTGTCACGTAACAGGATCCCAGCACTCAGTTTATCTGCTTGCCAAGGTCTGAAAGTAATGGCTTATAAGGTTGTTTATTTTTGGCATTTGCTACACCTCAAAGCAAACAAAATGCCGGTTTAAAAGATCCCAGCATCGCAGCCCACAGAAATACTCCTTCCAAAAAAATTCCGAGGTAGGAGCTCACACTTTTTTTTTGCTAGAATGAAAGTTCAGCTAAACTCCATTTCTTCTACCTCCCCCAAATCTTATGACGAGGAAAGAGGGCAGTGGTTTCTTTGCAGGACACGTTACTCAGAAGCTCAGCCAAGCACAGATACTTTCTGGATCAAAGAGCCTTGAGGAGGTTTCTGATGTTATAGTTTACTGAATATTCTTTACTGCTAAGAAATGCAGAGGCAGCAGTATATAATAACCCTTTCCTGCAAACATTCAGGGGATAGGGAAACATGCTGCTTTAACCTAAGAACAGTATAACAAGACTGCTGCCTTGCAAAACACCTGCAGTCACGTTATCAGACTCAAGCACAGGAAACAAGGAATGGATTGAAATTCAGAATATAACAGTACTTACACATAGCATTACATGCTTCATTTTAGGAGATTAATAATGAATGTCAGCTGTCAGATTTTAGCTCCAGAATTCAAAATAAAAGTTTGAACACTGATACGAGAATGAGAAGCTTTTAAAGGAAAGGCACATCAAATTCACACAATTCCAGCAGTTATGACTCAAAAACAAAGACTCCAAATATTGTCAAGTCTGATGGGAACTGCAAAGGGTTTTCAATGCTATTTTGAAAACTAAGGCTGTTTCAATACGAAGGTCTGATATAAACAAGCCATCAGATATTGCACAGGAAAGTCAGAAAAAAAACTTGGCCTGCTATTTAAATGACTTTTAATATCACTGCTTGCCATTTAAAGAGCAACAAGTATCCACAAGACACCCCTACACTGCAGCCCAAACCTTACCAAAGACAAGGCATTAAGTGGTTAAGAAAAGTAGACGTGGAGAGAGCATTTAAGGTGACTGACCAAGTGAGGTAATTAAAGAGTGGGAGCTGCAGGGACCCAGAACACAAACACTGGGACAGCAATGAATGAATATACTGCAGAAACCCACTGAAGAGACAGGCAGAGAAGCAGGAGGAAAGAGAAACTAGAATCGTGGCATCAGCACCTTCAGCATGGAAAAACGAGAGAGATGTCAAAGCAAACTCCAGGCCAAGAAGTTGGACTCTGAAGGGGGACTGGGAAAGCAAAATAATAGTATTGAAAACACTGTCAACAAACGCATTCAGGAGTGTCAAAAGAGACAGAGCTTCCGCATTTGTATCATTTCTAATGCTGGAAGTAAGAAGGTAACTCTCATATCTGCTAAAAGAAAGTCGAGAGCTTTTCACTCAGCTTTCTGCAGAAGTTTAAGACCAGTTTTAAACCATCCATTCCAAGAAGGACACAACTCAATCTTCAGTTTTTATATGTTTAAGTCATCTGCCACACTCAGCACTCTCTAAGTGACTACTCTGAAGGCTTCTGGCTGCAAGACAACAAGCCAATGTACCCTTCTGTCACAACTGGCATAATTAGCTACAGTGGGAGGACTGGAAATTTTCTCATTTCCCCCAACTGTTTTCATTAGCTTCAACTGTGCAGAACTGGAAAAGAAAGACAGTATCAGTATGTTCAAAACTACTACATAAGATACTGCAAATTGATACACTGAGACTGACTATCAGATTAAACTGACTTTTTAAGTTTGAAGCTGGTTCATACCCCTCCACTAGTTAAAAATCTCACAATTAAAAAATGTACACAACCATCTCACCTCTGAGCAGTCACCTTACACTTCCACTAAATATCTAACACATTGGTTGAACCAAACAAAATAAGTTAAACATTGAAACAGAACAAGCTGGATATTGAATTTGGGCTGCACAAGTATACTTTGGGTCAGCAGGTCAACTAACGTTTCCAAGGAGAAAACCACAAGTACTGAAAGAGAACATGCAGGTGAAGCAAACACATTTCAGAACAAAGCTCAAACTTTTTCATGAGGGATCAGAAGGGCACAAGTGGCTTGGAAAAACAGCCTGATTGAAAGGGCAGAAGCAAAGCCAAAAGTCTTCATCTAAAGGCTGTTTTATTTTCCTGCTCCTCAGTTGCTGGAAATGAAAGGGAAAAGCAAAGTCTTTAACCTAAAGTCAATTTGTCTTCTGCTTTTAAACCAACACAAACAATTCAGTTCTTTAATAAAAATTATGTATTTTCTTTAAAGGACTTAACCACTACAGGATTAAAATAAACTTAAAAAGGTGTAAGCTATTCAGAGAGGAGAGGGCAAGCAACTGCCACAGTCTGGTTACTCATCAGAACTCGGAACCAGAAGCCAAGAAACTCAACAGATCTACCTCTGTTCCTTCTTCTGTGTCAGTTGTGGCACTGATTGATCCACTGGCTCCTCCTGCTGAAAAGGCATGTACAGGCATGGCTTCTTTTATAAGGGCAAACAAGAATTAACATGCACTCCTAACTCAGGAAGGAGCTGTAATGAAAACCATTTGTTGCATTCCAGACATTCAAGTGTTGGCATGGAAAAAGAATAGGGCAAGATTTGTCTTCCTTTAATTCTCTAATCCCAACAGCTCTCATGGTCAGCACGCTGAATTTAGCCCTTTCCTGTCATTTCACTCAATTCAAAATTTAATGTTCACTTGGTTGCCTGCTGCTAGAAACAGGCCCTTGTTGGTAAGGCTTCCACCACTGAGGCACAAAGCAACAATGCACTACTGCCAACCCATATGTATGAAGTTTTACTCATACTCAGGTTTGAGATATTGCAGGAAATAAGCTTATTTTGTTGGAACCGGAAAACACTCCCAGTATATCTATACAAACTGACCTTGATAACCGTTTTTCCTGTAATTATATTAGTAGGGGAAAAAAAAAAAAAAAACAGAAAGCAAAAAAGGCATAACAAAAAAAAAAAAGAAAGAAAACGCAACCCTGCATTTATAATCTGAAGTCACAACCATTTGGATTCAAAGTAGAGCCCAGTTTCAGTGCAGATAAGAATCTGGGATATGGTAAGCTAGCAATGGCATAAATTAGCACACAGGCACAGAAGAGAAAGTACCTTGTTGCTGACACAGGCAAGAGGAACAGCATCTCTACAATAACACTTCTGTTAAGAGCAGAAGGCTCTATCCCTACTGGCAGCATTTTGAACATACTAGACACTCAGTTCTAGAAGCTGAAGTCCCTGACAAGGAGTCTCTTATTTAAATAAGGTCCTTCTCACCTTCCCCACAAAAATACCAGCAGCAGCAGCCCACAGATTATATGCCTGCAAGATCCAGATAAATAACCTGTTTGCTTAATTTTCTGAAGTCTGTAAAACAGCTACAAGGATCTACTGAGAGCAAAAGTTACAGTACAGCACATGAACACCTCTCATAATACAAACTTTGTTTAAATTCTGCAGAAGGAATACTTTTTCTGAGCTATTTCAGAATGCTTTTTCAAGCCTGCACACTCCCACTGTGCCACAATGTCCATTTACATTTGAGGGTGCTCAAACACTTTATTGCCAATCACAGAAGGCACCGAGAACCCCTATTAATAGCAGTGTGTAAAGGCAAACATTACAAGGAATTTCCTTGTACAACTCAGTTTCTGAATGTTTTGCATGGCTGATAAGTTAAGAGAAACGAGGCAGCGAAACTACAAAGCACTTGTTAATTCAAGAGTATGTTTCCTGGGAGCCATGGTGCAGAGGGGGGAAGGAAGAGAAAGCACTGCATACAAACTGAATTAACTGAAAATACGTACCAAAAAAAAAAAATTCAAGGCAAAAAGTTAAGTGGCCAATATCACAGTACCCATTTGGACTGTATGTCTTCATCTGCAGAAGTAACAGGAAAATCTGGCCCTCGAGGCACTATTCAGTTCTCCTCCCCTCTCTCCCCACCCCACCACAATAGCTGAGAAGCTTCATCTTCTCACTCTTAACCGAGACCTCTTTCGAGGATATCAGAAACCACCAATAAAAGAATTGCAGAATTTGAAGTTCCTTTTTTTTTTTTTTTCCCCAGAAGGCTTACAGTGAGTGTCAAAACAGAGACATTAAAATCCCTCCCCCAAAAAACCCCACACAACCCACACACAGAGCATCCACCCAGCCTCACGCATGCAGGGAAAGGAGAGAAAGAATGAGACATTGGAACTTGCTGTTTGCAGTTTAACTTTTATCTGCCTCTTATCTTTCTTTCTTCTATCCTTGAGACATTCTAAGAAGGAGGAAGAGGTTAGCACCAGCGAGATACTCAGCAAGCCTTCCTCTGAACACATTTAGCTGCATCTATCTCAATTAAAATAAAGAATAAAGGTGGCTTGTGCACTATTAGAGGCTCTGAAGTGATAAAACAAGTCAATCATCCTCCTACGAGAGGAGGGGGGAAGAATTAAAGCCAACATATAACCTGTGTAGCCAAGGTTTAGTAAAAAAAATAGAAAGAGAGGGGGAGGGGAGAAAAGGAGGTTTAACTATGAGCTGTTAAGCTCATACACAAGCATTTAAGAAAGACTAGAATTCCAAAGCCTGCATGTCCAGAAGTTCCCACCGAAATAACTGGTTGCTCATCCCCTCTGATTTAGCACCTGCATGCACAAATACAGACTGTGCATCTCAGCCTAAACTCCTGCTTTCAAAGTCTTGGCTTCTGTCTTTACACGAGGATTTCTTCAGTGTCTTTGATTATAGTTCTTTTCACACCCGAACGTTTTGGCTCTGTGAGAATCCACCCTTGTGTCCTCTCCTAACCACACAGTGCAGGGCTCACCCATCTTTCACTGCTTGTCTGTTTTTGCTTCAAGGACAGACTTTTCTCTGCAGAGCTGTCCCCAGTGTGTGACTAATTTGGTACAACCAACTCAAATTTTTTTTTTTTAAAAAACCTCAGTTAAGTGTTTTTTTTGGAAAGCCAGGTCTTTGATCACTGCAATCAGACAAGACGGTTAGCTTTCATTTATCAAAAAAAAGTAAGTAGCCACCAGATGTAAAAAAAAAAAAAATCTGAAAGATCAGATAACTTAAATAAGGTCCTTCACATGCCTTCCAAGAACCTGCCTGCTGATATTTAAGCACTCAAAACTGCAAAGCTACAAATCAGACAGACTTGGCTGAAACTCCTGCGGAGACCTGTATCATTTTTGTTAGAGAAAGAACTAAAGGGTCAAGCACATCACATGTGCCCCAACACCAGGCTACAGGAGTATGAACTGTAGATGGAATTTCAGCCAGAACACTAAATTTCCTGCCTCCTGTCACTGAAAACCAGGCCCCCTTCTGTGACTGTAAATGGACTTTTTCGGTATGTGCAGCACATCAAGCTGTGTTTGGGACTGAAGTCTTTTTTCTTTTTAACAGATTCACTAAAATATTGGGTTCTCAAGGAAAATAATATCAACAAAGTAAAGAATATGTACTTTGTCTTGACTTCTGTGAAATAACTTCACTGTCTTAGACACACTGCTTTCTTGTGTTACAAAATAATTCAAGAAGCCTTAAAGTTAGAACCCAAGGCTTAAACGTGTGACATTTTCCAAATACCACCCCCCTCCTCCCTTCCTACAAGCTTTTTAAACTCTACATACTTTGAACAATTTATTTTACTTATTACATGTACCACGTTCAGCTTTGATTTTACATCCACTGGTGCACACAGATGAGTCAGGTTTACATCTACCTTTAATCAGCCTGACTCAAATCTCACATACAAGGTACAGATGGGTACCAGAGTCTGGAATTCTTCAGCTGCTGGGATAAGATTAGTGCAAGTGTCTGCAGCATTATTTCAACAACAATGAGACATCTTTAGCAGATAAAACAGATGATGGTGCTCACATCCTTCTGACCCTCATTCAGCTTTCCTACAGTTTATAATCCAGACTGAATACACGCCGGAAACAGGATTTTCATTTTAGTTCCTTTCTCATGCATCCTTTTAAAAAGTATAGTTAGAGCAGACAGCCCTCTCCCTAAACCAATACAGCTGGTTCAGTCTGGCACTCTCCACTTAATCAGGACATGGTTGTTTCTGGAGATACCTGGACTGCTTGACAGGATCAAAGGCACAGGAAAGGGCCCCTTCGGTTCTGCAAGCTGATCTGTGCTTCTCTAATGGGGATCTCTCAGGCTGAAGAGACAATGCTGCACTCCTCTGAAGAGAATGAATCCAAAGGAAGGGGACACTGCTTTGGAGATGAAACAATATGATGCCTTTATAGCACAGAGGAAGATTAAGGTAAGTTGTCAAGCCTCGATCTACATTTGCTGAGAGTGCATTCACCTACTTTTTATAAATTAAACTGAGAACCCAAGTGAACTGCCACAGCAGAACAAAAACTGACAGTCCATATGCTGGGAAGAGGGAAAAAAGTAAGACCAAATACGGCTCAAGTGTTGACAAGTATTTTTAAAATTCTCTTACAAACAATCAAGAGATGAAGGGAAGTGTCTGCACTGAACCAGGTTTATAAAAGCAATTATAACTGCATTTCAAAATGATCAAAGATGTACTAGGAATCATTTTGCAAGCTACACAGAAACAAGAAAGCACACGGTCTGCACGTGGTCCCAGACAAAGCTAATAGAATACCTTCTGTCAGATACATATACACAAGTATTTAATATTCAAATCTATAGATATGTCTCTTTTTTATCACAATAATTTAAGCAAAAGCTAAAAATAATGCTTTGATATAAGAAATCTGGCACACACCCCAAAGCTTATCACTTTAAAGAATCAGGATCTTTACAGTTCCAAAGAGATATTGCCAGCAACTTGGTTTGACATCTTATAAAACACATTCATCTTGGAACATAAACAGAAGCTTCCTAACTTTTTGGCTCTTCTTAAGAAAAGGTCCCTATTGCCTGTGCCTGTTTCCTTCCAGCAAGGTAGCTGGATGTGACCACAAGGATGATACTTTGAGTGGTTCTTACCTGAGTCCTGGTGTGCACGAGCAATGAAGCAGAAAAGACTCGTCTTTCAGTCCACGTTTAGCTGGTTGGTGTTTTTAACCCTGAAAGATTATGTCAGTACTCACACGTGCCAGTGAGCAGGCACACAGCAACATATCTTTGCACCTTGTAGCTTTACCTTATCCCTATTCCCCAATGTAAAAGGACTCCACTCTATTTTAATAAATGGTGATAGAATTAACAAGATATTTCGCAGCATCTATTCAGCTGCAACAATTTTTGTGTTGTTTTTTTTTTTTCCCCTCAAGAACAGAAACATAAAGGGCCACCAAGATGATTAGAGGGTGGAAAACCCCTGCCACAAGGAAAGGTTGAGACAACTGGGAGAAGAGAAAGCTTCAGGATGACCTGATTGCAGCCTTTCAGTACCTGAAGGGAGCCCACAAAGAAGATGGAGAGGGACTTTTTACAAGGCCAAGGAGTAATGTTTTTAAACTGAGAAAGAGTAGGTTTAGATTAAATATTAGGAAGAAATTCTTGTAAGGGTGGGGAGTCCCTGCTACAGGTTGCCAAGAAAAGCTGTGGATGCACCATCCCTGGAAGTGTTTGAGGTCAGGTTGGATGGGGCTCTGAGCAACCTGCTCTGGTGGAGGATGTCCCTGCCCATGGTAGGGAGGGGTTGGAATTGGGTAATCATTTAAAGGTGCCTTCCAACCCCAACCATTCTGTGATTCTATGACATGGACCTTGGCAACTGGCCCCAGCCAGCCCTAGGTGGCTCTGCTCAAGCCAAGGGTTTGAACCAGATGACCTCCAGAGGTCCCTTCCAACCTCAGCCCCTCTGTGAAGCTGTGACAAAGCTCTGTGCAGAGAGTGAACAGCCCTAACAGACATCTCGGGAACCATTCACTCTAATTTAGTGCTGGAAAGCTGTGTCAGTGGAATGGAATGATTTCTCACCTGCTACATTACAGACCAGCCTAGTCTTCCTAACACCTGAGACATTTCACACTCTGGTTCAAACCCAACTTCTGCTGCCACGACCCTTGCTCTGCTCAGGTCTTACAGTTCTTGCAGTTATTAATGGGGGGGTGGGTGGGTGTGTGAATTAAATTCTTCTCTTGAGGTCAAATCCCTGGGCTCCAGATGAGTGGTTTTCTCTTGACCCTGAGTCAAGTATATGCAAAGGCCCAGATTGACTCTGCACACCCCTGTCCAGCACAACTGAAAGAACCCCTTCCATAAAATGAAGCTGCAGCTCCAATCAATGCTACAAAAAGTATCTGAACTAAGGACACAAAAGTCCATGCAGAGCAGGCAAGCAGAGATTTATTACAGTATTAATCCACAGGTCATGCTGTTCATTGGTTGAGAATTAATCTGCAGAATTTTACACATACTTAGAGTTTTTACAAAGTTTAAACCGCAGTCTTTCTGCGGTATCCTACAGCCAAGAGGCACTTGAAAATGCCAGCTGTTGAAAGCCATCCAAAAAGAGATCCTTTGTCATCACAGCAGGATAATCTTTTTTGATAGTTGCTTCAAAATAAAACACCTCTAGAGTTTTCCCACCCCTTTGCTTTTTTGCTCTTCCTTTGGAGTTTTTTTTCAATACTACAGTCAGAAAGACTATATAGAGTGTCTCAGAAAGATTTCAATAAGCAAGAGGAGATAATGAAAAGCACAAGATATTAAAGAATACAAACTGATCTGGGAGTCTCTGATCAGGATGGCTTCACTGAACACATTAGGTAACACCTAAACCTTTCATCTTACCTGAACAAAAGGGCTTCCCTAACAATTCTCTAAACTGATGGAGTTTTTTTTTGCTAGAAATTGGATGGGAGTATCCAACAAATAAGGAATATTTTCTAACAGCTTGAAGATAAGAGTCCTTTAAATTTTTTCATTTTCTACTTGGTGCCACCTTTAACACAACTTTCAGTTTCTCTTCAGTTGTCTTCCAGCTCAGGTTAATCAACTTCCTAATACAAATATTCTTTTTTTTTTAAGGAACAGCCACCAGAGCCAACTTATCCAGGAACTACTATCAGCTGGCAAACAGGTAATTCTTAAACTGGGAATAATCCCTTTGCTGCACAGAATATTTGCAGGATGACAGCTAATAGGAACTCCAGTTCCAAAGACACCGAGTTCTCTGGAGTTGACAGCCTCCTGTGATCACCAAAGCAGAGGTAAACATTTACAGTGCTACGTGAGCAAAACTGAAGTTATTCAAACAATATGAATCACACTGGTGGAATAAAAGCAGGGATTAGGGAGTCTTACAGGAGATGAGGGAAGGAGGGAAGGAATGGTGTTCCAGAGCTTTTTTGAGCTCTCCAAAGTAAGCAATCACCATCCAGAAGGCAATGTATGCCTACGATTTTTGCTGCAGCATAAAGCTCAGAAGAGCAGACCTAAGTGATGCCTGCCTGGTTTTCTCCATTCCAGGGTCAAAGGTTCTCCATAAAAAGTTGATTAAGAACTGAGGGGAGGAAAAAACAAAAGAGGAAAATGAAGTACTTTTAATGACAGATTCTGCTAGTAAAAGCTGTACATCAGAAGGACCTTCTCACTTGAAGAACTTACTTTGCATTCTTTGTAAAAGGATAATTCAGCACAATTATAACCATGCTGAGAATTTCCAGCTTTTAGTGTGTTTGCTTTCTAATCAGTGCTATCTCCAAAAGTAAAAAAGAAAAATACTAAAAAGGGAGGGTCTGTGAAAACCTGAAACTCCACTAATTGCATTTATAGTTTACTTAAATTATTGCAGTTGGGTGAGAAAGCAGAAAAGGAAAGTTTTCATAGAAAGTTATCATAGAAGACCTTACTGAAAAATAACCTCTCCCTTCAAAAGCCACAGGCATTTTCATTGAGACAAGTTTTACAAGTACAAAAGGGATACACTATGCAAGGAATTAAAAAAAAAAAAAAAAGTCTCTTCCAAACAGCATTCTTGTCTCAAAACAATCAAATTGTGGTTGATGGTAAAAACAGCAGTGTCAAATTCAGTAAACTATTACAGTACAACATGTCAAAATTGTCCAATAGCAATTATCTTGCCCGGGATAAAAATTGCCACGTCTGGAAGGCTTTCCGTAGTAAACTTTGTCCTGGGGTTTATGACACAGCTATAAAAAAATTAATGGAACTGAAAATGTGCACAAGCTCAAAGAATTCCGCAGATTCTCTTAAAAAACAAACAAACAAAACAGTCAAGATGTTTCTTACAGCATTTTTTTTTCTCATACATCTGCGTTAAATGTGTATTTCATCCCATCACTGACCAAGTGCTCCTGTCACTGCAGCAGCCCCTGCTCTCTGCTCCAGAGCACGTCAAATCCCACGTGGAACAAATAAAGCTACACATTGTGGCAGCAGAGCATTTGCACACTTTTTTACTATCTTCCAGTATGAATCAATAGCCATAAAACTTCTGTTGAGACAATTAACTATTGTCCCTGCAGCACTGCAACTTCAAGATATCCCAATCAACACATAATAACTGCCTTCCTCATCTTCTACACACACAGCTGTCAGGGCTTTAATTTTTTTCAAGAAGGAATTATCAAGCTGTATGACACGTTCTCTGCATATATACACATCTAATTATCACAAGATTTTAGCCTGACCTGTCTCCTAGAAATTCAGATAAACCTGTTTAACGGAGTTCTACAAATAGTTTTAAGATCTGCACGAAGGTGTTTAAGAGGCTTTTATATGTTAGACCGTAAGCTACGGTATCAGCTTTGGCACGGGCCTGTAAAACCTGCAACACACCAGTAAATTTGTTTGCCTCTCGTGCAAAATGGATGCTTGCTCATGCAGCCGTTCCGTGGTAAATGTGGGTGGGATAAGATCCTATGCAGTTCCTGTCCCTGAGCTCTGCTGACCCCCTGGCAGCAGCTCCAATCCGGTCTCTGAGTGCTCAGCAGCACCTCGTGCTGACACCAGAGCTCTGTGACTACCCGAGTTTCTCCAAGACTGAGGATGCTGCTCCGTGCCAGGAAATGAAGGAATGGAAGCGAAGAGAGAGTTGTCAGATTGGGAAGGTGGCTGGAAAGCACAGAGAGGCTTGAGGCTGAAATGAGTTTGGAGAGGCTTGTGAGCAGAGCAGGAGGCACTGCAGATTCCTGGAGCTACAGGGACAAACCACCAGCTTCAGATTAGAGCTGAACGCTGAGAAAGGAATACCCAGTTTCTGGTTTTACAGAAAACAAGCACAGCAAATCTGTGCCCACGAGCTTGACGTCTGTGAGGCAGTCTAATGCCTGCCAGCTCATTGGAGTGATACACCTATTAAAGCATTTACTTTCCTTAAATGTTTCTTAACTCAGTGCTTGCAGGGATTGAGGTCCTCCCCAGCCTACACTGTTCCATCAATTTAAGGATACTGAGCTACTTCAGAAGAGGCACATGCCATAGCTTCTGGCTTGAGAACTTCAAAAAATTGGATTATCAAAACTGATAAGACTGTGGATTCAGAACAAGGTCGAGGTCCTAGTGCAGTCTATAATTAAATCATTCCATTCTTATTTTGAAAAAAAAAAAAAAAACAAACCAAAACAAACAGAAACTGCCTCTTGCTCAAGTTTCAAAAACAAAAGCCACTTGAGAGAGGAGAATTAAAACAACACAAAATGCTGCCAAAAGGGAAAATCCCAAGGCATACATAAGGTCAACACCTTCCTCAAGCAAAAAACCTGCTCTGCATGATCCTCTCCTGTGTCTCACACACAAAAAACGCCTCTTAACACTTTCAACTCTGCCTTCCAATAACAAAGTGCTATATATTTCTAACGTAGCCCCTTAACAAGTTTACAAAATCCTCAAGGCTCCTCTAAAACATTTGTGTTGTTGCCCTGCCTGTTAATAGCACAGGAGGGCATTATGCACAAGTCCTCTAAATCCAGTCACTGAACATTGGCCTCAAGTTCTCAACTCCTTCTGTTAAATAAACATGATTTCCCATCGTGCCCTCAGACATAAGCTCTGAGTGATGCTGTATCCCTTTTACACAGGCATATCATCAACTGTACTCTCCAAACACAAGAAGGGATAATTAAGCTCCTTACAGAACAGGTCCAGCACAGGCAGTGTAAGAGGATTCTCCCTGCAGTGACTCAGACACCTATTGACCAACGGGCCTCTGAATCAACAGTTTCATCTCCAGAGAGGTGAAACCCTGGCAGAAGTTCTGAGTGCTTGTAGTGCCAGGCTGGTATCAATTATGCTGAGCACTGGGAGCCAGGAGACCACCTTGCTGGACCACAGGCTGAAAAAAGCCACGAGACAGTGGCTGATTTGTTTATCCTCCTGGGCTATATTTGAACTGGTGATTCATCACATCCATCTTACTAATAACTCCTCCAGCACATCATTTCAGCCCCCTTTAACCTCCAGAACTCTTCAGAACTCAGCTATTACTCTACACACACTTCAAGATGAAAAATGCCACTGCTGTTGTCACAAAACACAACTAATTCCACCACTTGGAACATAGACAGCTTTTAACTTTTAAAAACTTTGTAAAACCAAAGAACAACTACTGCACTGGGCAAAATTGTGTGTGTCTTCCCCTACAACATCGAATTTGGTCATGGATTTTCATACTGAAGGCATTAAATCCTGTCTTGGTCCACAGAAGAAAAGCAGTGTTCACTAATTATACTTTTATAATACGTCACTGAAGTTCTTCTGTTTCTCCAAACGTTGCAGCAATCTTCTTCAGTCTAAAACTTTTCCTCTTTGGTCTCAAGATGTTTCTGAAATCTCTTCTGTTATTCTGAATTAGAGCTATAAAAAGTTATTCTTTGAAGTCTTTCTTAGATTTATTTGCTTGCCAAGAACTCAAAAATAGCTGAGCAAAGCAAGCAGCTACAAAGTTAGCTCTCCATGAGGAAGCATCTGTGCTGTTTTCATTTTCTTGGCTTTTGGGTGGAGAGGGACATTTAAATGGCAAGCAACTGCTGTGAAGGAGGGGAAAAAAACCAAACAAACAAAAAAAAACCACACTGAGGAAAATCTGCCAAGTTTTAGTATGACAAAGTGTTACGAAGCTCGATCTCTTCTGGGATGTGTTCAGTGAGTGGAAGGACACAAACCCTCCCTGTTTTCATTGATCAGAGGTCCAAAAGAAATCAGCAATAATGTTAGCAAAGCCTGCCAGAAGGTCTTGATCAGCCATCTTAGAAATGTTTCCTCTACTGAGCACGGGGGGGGGGGTGTTCAAAAAAACTGTCCCTCTCCCACCAGAATGCTCACACATATTGTATCCTGAAATTTCTGAAAGTGTCTTTACCTTTGCTGTTACACTAGAAATACAGACACTGTGAACTAGAGCACATCACTCCAGCAGCAGCCAGAACTAGAACTGCAGAACTGTCACCCCAGAAGGTGAAGAAATTCACTGCCCACATATATGTGCATCTTTGCCTCAGAGTCGCATATGTAAGTTCCAGAAAGTGATGGTGACACATATCCTGCTGATTAGCATACAGCCATCCAGTCTTCTCATTTTACTGCAGTCCTTGGCAAGCACACCGTACCAGGAACCTGCTTTAATTGTTAATTAATAGCATACCTGTCTTTGGGAGGGTGGGAAAGGGTTAATCTTTTAATGGAGCAGTTCTTACAAATCAGAAGTAAGCAACATTAACTTTACAAAACACGACTTTCAATCTGTACTAAAACTAATACAACAGGCAAAATAATTTTATTGATTTTGACTCAAAACAGGCAACACTATTCCCAACAAGAAAATACTCCCTTTTTATTTTTCCTGAGCAGTTTACAGAGGGATTAAACACACAAGCCAGTAAAACTGGGTGGGAAGACTCACATGAACGGAAACTTCAGCTTCACATTTGATACCCAGATCTTGGCCAGGGTCCACAGGCAGTGGAATAATTCCTTTTAATGGGACCCAGATTAAGCTGTAATCTTGATGTTATTCCAAATCAGAAAGTGGTAGGGACTGAATACAATAATATCACCCAGCTGAAATGTCACTGACTCACCTGTGAAATGTGCAGCTGAAGTAGAAATAAGACTTAAACACAATGCAGTGTCATTGAAACAAATGACACGTCTCTTACGTCAGACATTGTCAGTGAAATTTTATGTCCCTACTATGATTTTTTCCCCCATCCTAAGTGCTTCTGAGGAAAAAAGACATAACAAGGGGAGTTCTGAGGTTTGATTCTGCAGCCTTCCCACAGCACAGTAAGTACCAAGTGATTAACTCACCACTCCCCATAAAAGAAACGTCACTCAACAGCAGTTGCAGAATCTGGCCTGAGAACTGTTTTCATATTCAGTATTTACATCATGAAATTGTCTTACCTCAGTAAGAGCGTGCAGCTGTCCTTTATGCACACAGACACCCATAAACCTACAAGAAACAAGAAAAGAAAAGTGGTTTGGGCTTTCTGTCCCCCCTCTTTTTTCTCTCTCAAGTAACTAAGATAATAAGAATTTCTGCATACACCACAAAAGGAGGAAAAAGAAAAAAATTCAGCCTCACAGACACTGCATACTTCACTGTTGATTACTTAAACATCTCAGCACAAAACAAAATCATGTGTCTACATTACAACATAATTTGAATTAGCAGTTCCAAGAGAGCAAGGGAGACAGCTCAAACTCAATATGGAAAGTCACTAATTTGACTGTAAGCAAAGGCCAGCATATAATGGTTTTTGCAGAAAGGAACAGTCTGAGAGTTCTGCTGGAAGGAAGTTTAAGCCAAGTAATCCACTACTGGTCTGCATAAACAGAAAATTACTTCCCTTTGCATTTTGCTGTTTAAGCATAAAGATGTTTCTTCCTATCCCATTCCTCACCACTCAGGAATAGGAGGGCACACACACGCTGTTCACTTCCCCTCCCCAGCCCCCTCTTTGCAGCACTTGGATGGAAGCAAGTTGTGGTAATATTCAGTGTACACACATTCCACAAGTGTTCCCTGCACTGCACAAGGTCCACACTCCTGCTGTCAATAGCAATGACTGTCACCCTTGATTCTTCTGGAGAGCAACGGAATGTGCCATAAATTTAACGTACGAGAAACAACTCAAAGCTCATTTTTTACCACCATGCAAGCTGAACTTAAAAGCAACAAAATGCAAATTAACACCAAGAGCAAACATCTCCCACGAGAAAGTTCAGTAATGCCAAAACTGTATAAACTTCAGAGCCTTCCCTGAAGAGTTCAAGTGTCAGTTCTTCCTGGATTAACTAATTCTCAGTTTTATCATTTAAGTTTTGGTCTCAGTGAGCAAAAACAAGTTGTCTTGTCATCTCCACAACGTTCAGCAATTTCCATTCTGCAAGCAACGGGTAGAAATGCACGACTGCATTAAATGTGACGGGAATCTTGTGGGGAACAATTTAAAGGAAAAGGACGTTTTATATCCTGAAGCACTTCTGAATTCAAACCCAAAAATGATGCAAGACATGTAGTGCTGGTTCAGCTAAGCTGCTTTTGAGGATATGAATGATCCTCACTGTTCCCTTGTCCAGCAGCTGACTGGGAAATTACAAGCAGCCGAAGAAAAATTGTATAGGTAAGAACCTTTGCATAAGCTGAGCTGTGGAAATCTGGTTTTATAACCAAAGAAGCAGCAGAACTTGTACCAGAACATCTACTACTGCCTGCTCTCACCTCAAACAAAATTCCCTGAATATGGAAACTTTAATTGGAGAGGTAGTGAAAAATCCAATTCCTCTTGTTCGGTGTAGAACAACAAGGTATGACCAGGTATTCAGGGGAAATGGAAGAACCTTCTTTTAGATATATCATCTACTCAAGCACTGCTATTTCTGAGTTCCACTTCACACAGCCATGGCATGTGAACCACTTTGTAAACAAGTTGACAAATTAAATCCTCCTGAGACTAAGAAATCCAGAGCAGAAATCTGCTTCTTAGTGCATTCTGAAAGTCTCCAGAGCTATCAGACATGGTGTTAATGGCTTTATTCACAAGCAAAAATGGAAAAAAACCCCAATTCAATATATGAATTCCACTATTAGACAACTTTCCAAAGTATTTTTTCTTCTATGAAACACACTAATTCCACAACACTAACCCTCTATGGCAATATTTTCATTTAACAAAACCTGAGGCTAAGTAAATAAAAACAATAATGTTTTCATCTATTTATCAACTTTTCCTTTGTAAAGGTGTATTACACTACTTTCAAATTAAGAATTTAACTGTATTTGACGTAATACTAAAATACAAATGCATCTAAGAATTTATCAAAATTTTGAAAAAAATTAAATTTCTTGTCTCATCTTTACCAAACAGGAAAGACATCACTGTCATTTAAAGACTGGCTGAACTTAACTTTTTCTGTTTAGGTCCAGGGAAGTCTCAGTGGAAACATCCATTACCTTTATAAACCCATTCTTAAGGCAGCAAAGACACATTAACTCAAGTAACCAAAAGTAGGAGTTTAAAAACCTTAAACACTTGGGATTTCTACCAGGAAACAGCCATACATTTCTAACTTTGAATCAGAAACTAAAACCAAAGCTCCACATCATGACCTCATGGCAAAAAGCTGGAGGTGAAGATACATTTATAAACCCCCTCATATTTAGAAGCCATTCCCCAGGAAAAGAGAAGCCAGACACACTGATAAAAAGAATTAATGAGTTTACAAGCAACACACTGAGGCCATTTAAACTTCGTGTCGTGAATCTCAGTTTTCAGACTCTGGAAAACAGATTGAGAGAACAGGCCATGTAGTGATCCAAGTGCCTGAAAGAACTTCTGCTTAGCTGCTTTATCAAGCAATAATAAGCCACTCGGTTAAGCCAAGTACTGCTACAAAACATTGTTGGAAAGGATTTTCACTCTAATACACCCAGCTGCTACCGGGAAATACCATTACCAAGCAAGATTTAACATCTGATTTCAATTTCTGAGATTGCCCCAGCTGAGATTCTGAGGTCTGTGCAGAGGAAGCTGACACGCTGGTCCAGCACAGCTGAGATGATTCCTGTTGGCGAGACGCTCCGTCTCCTGAGCCAAAATGCGCTCGTAGGTGAACTTCAGCAGATTGTCTTGTCAGCCAAAGGTTACACTTCCTATAAGCATTCCTAGTGAAAAGAAGCTTCAGTGATCCAGTCACCCACAAAACAGGAGAGCATTTGCAGATTTGAGGAAGTTTATTTTCAAGACAGCATATCTGGCCTTATCAGGAAGCTGAAACGCTTCCAAAATCGTAACGAGTGGTTGGAAAAGTTTTCCAGAAGCTGCAGATACAAAGCACGTTACTCGAGTCCAGCCTGCTAAGCACAGTGCAGCACATAAAATGCTTTCTAACAAATGTCAGCAACCTACAGATGTTGGGAGTATCATTTTGTAAATGAGATAATTCCTCAATCAATCAATGTGGAATACCCCTCCTCCTAAACAAGGGCAAGAGAAGGTAGTCTGGATGTTTCTTAGTCCTTTACAGCTGAAACCACTTGCAGTTCAGTCAGATGACAAGGAAGAAAATTCTGGACAGAAAAGGGAAAACTGTAGCCTCTGTCTGCTCTTTGCCTTAATTTATCAAGCAAAACTAATATTCAGATTATGCAGCCTCTGTGAGCATCCAGACACTGAACACATGCTTCCCATTAAAAGAACTTCACTGGCACACATTCCTATTTTGTGGATAAAAACAGCTGTGGGGCAGCTACACCTCAGCAAAATAAATTGATGCCCTCAGAAATTTACTGCTTGTATGAGGAAATCCAGCACTTTGATAACATTAAACAGAAAAAACAAACCAAACACACCAATGCAACAGTCTCTGATATGAGCTCAGTAACGTAAAGAGACAAGAGGTCAGAAGACACCCTCCTATTTCATTGCACTGATTTTTGGAGAAGGAAGAAGGTAAGAATATCAGGTCTGCATTAATGTTTTAGGCACCATGATAGATTAAAAATGTATTTTACGTTTTCTAGACTTGCATTTTGGTTCTGGACAGAGGTAGGGCATTCAATCTATCATTTCTGTAACATACTACACACAGCACACACAGCCTCTCTTCTGCTGCCTTGCACACTGCATTCCTGCAATAATCCTTTTTGATAATCACATTACACAAAGAGAAGCAAAAGTAATTTTCTTTCCTGTTAAAGCACTTTTCAACACATGACAAAGGATGTTAGAAGACAAAATCCATCCTTCTGGCTATTGTAACAAAAGTCCATCATGAGTAATTTCACAGAAAGGAAGGTCTGAAAGGAGAAAACTGCACACAGAAAAAAACCCTGGTATTGTGTTCCCAGGGTGCTGGATTTGCCTCAAGGGAGAAGAAATAAAATTCTTCTTGGAAGAAGCTCATGGAATACACACACTGTGTGCTTATTTGTGTGCAGGCAGGCACGAGGAGGTGGGTTTAATCCACGAGTCAATCTGCCTTCATGCTCACAGCCAAACATGCAGCAATACCTCCAAGAGCTCCCACGAGAGCACTTAAGGCATGAGCTGAGGCTTTCTGTACACAGAGTGGTTTAACTCAAGTCCCCGAGGTACAGATGCAAACAGTCGTGATATTAAAGACTGAAATTCTAGCTCAAAATTGAAGATACACTAATTTAAGAGACAGCACAGGAGACAGGGAATCTTTGGTAGCACAGCACTGCACTTGTGCATATGAAAAAAAAACACCTCCATGATATTACCAAAATGGAAAGGTATCAGGTCTCCCAGACTCCAGCCCAAAGGCTCCCAGCCAGGGCAAAAGGACAGAGATTTCCTGAGTCCTTTACAGCCCTATTTTCTTACTTTGATTTGGGGAAAAACTCATGACTACACAGCAGCACACCAGCAATCAGGGAATCAGCAAAACAGCAGAACACATTTACAAGCACACACCAAACCTTTCACAGCTCTGGTACCAGATCTGACCCAAGCCCTGAACAGCTCTGCCCTTTAAATAGAAACAGGTTAATAAGGAAGCGAAAAAATGCTCCAAACCTCTGCCTTCCCTACCCCCAGCAATGACAGTCTTGCCATGTATCACCCAACCTGTATTAAAGCGGTTATAGTAAACATCTCATGGGACAAAACACAAGTCCAGCTCACTTTCTCATGCCTCCCCTCACCATCTGTTCTGAGGGAAGATGTGATAAGACCAGCACATCCCACACCCAAAGCAGGGAGAAGTGTAGATCAGAGGCAGAAAAGCATTTTAGTTCTCCATGTTTAGCTCATGTGCAGGTGTGAGGTGGAACAGGAGATGAAGTTGATGGTAGAAACAGAATAAAACATGAAAAACATTCATCTTCTCCTGCTCTGTCCACTCCTAAAGTGTCCCTAAGCTGGACCCTGGGGAAAAAAAACAAAAAAATAAGCAGCTTTTTCATACATAGTTTGTTATGAACACCAGACAGTGACTGAACAAAAAGTTACTCCATTATAGTTAACATCTCTTCTGCTTCTGGAATCATTTCTGCTAGCTGAAACAGGAAACAAGAGGAAGGGAGACAAACAAAAAAACTCCCAAATTCCCTTACTTTTTACCATCATGGCTGTGTAGCTGCAAGAGCTGAACTCGTCTATCCTAAAATATCCTTAACAGACTAACAAAGAGGCTCTATTTTTGCCAAAATAAACCCTCTAAGAGAGGGGAGTTTCTCATTTTCTTGATGGAAAATACATTAGAAATTTATATACACACATATATTTGACCACTGGAATCTTTATGGTCCTACCATGGGGACAGATATACTTACTGGGGACTGTGTAAGTGAAAACTAACTCTTCACTTACATCAGTCTGCTGATTAAGATGGATCTACACAGCTGGCCAGGAGCAGAATTTGAGTGCAGAAACGGGGAAATGAGTGGGGAGATTTAAAGTCAGCCTTTCACTCTGCGAATAAAAAGGCTTTCAAAGCCTAAATACTCAAATTGTTACTTCACCACATTTTAGAAGCAGAGAAACTGAAACACCTTAACCCAACTGCACCTCCTCAGACAGTACAGGAGTGTCACTGAGGTAAAAACATGGACCTGCCTCCAGGTAATCTCTGCTGAGCTAAGGAATGGGAGGAAGCCAACAACTACTGACAAACTTCAGAACTGTGATCACAGCCTGGATAAAAACCTCAATAGGCATCTCTGACTCCAAAAAGGAATTGATATGGGCAGCACAGAAGCAAAAGCAGTTTTAAATAGTCAGCAATATTTATTACTCACATCAGTGCAACCAATGGCAAAACCACCAAATCTTTGCAGTAACATCATTGACAGTTTGTAAGAAGTTACAAAGCTCTATATTTTAGAGCACTAAAGGGATGGGGGTTTTAAGCATCCAGAGGATAATAATGAGCCTCTTCTCTCTTCCATATCACTTAGTTCGTATAAACTACAAAAGTTACAGGACAAAAGTACTGATTGAATTACCAATTTCAGGTACCAAAGCACCAGGACACATTCAAAAACACAACCACACACTCAGCTTAAGCAATATTTTAGTACACTAAAATAAATACATCATTGCTAAACCTGACATTGGCTTTCTAAAACATTTAAACTGCAAATGTTGAAGTGGGTTGAGAGCAGAAATCCGGAAGCTGCAAAGCCAGTATCTACCCAGCTTCATAATTTCACAAGCCATTTGATATCAGAGCACCTCACAGCCCTTACCTGCTACAACCAAGCCCTGCACAACATGATCTCCACATTTCAGCCTAAGAACCCACTCGTATCCTTACTGGCTAAAAACAGACCAGCACTAAGGAAAGCTGCTTTTTTTACAGCATAAATTAACAGCAGGTAGTCCCAGAGCTTACAGAATATGAAGAAGCTCAGAGGTTCTATATTCCATAAAAAGCAGAGTACACCTTCAAGGCTTGTGGAAGAGATCCAGTGACTAATCAGCAGAGAAGTAAAGTTGATGCTGGTGACAAAACACCTTACTCAGTAATATGGAGGGAAAACTTCAAAGGACAGAAATGAAGTGAAGAAAATAATATTTAACGGCAAGCTGAGGTAGCTCATAGCCCCTGGAGAAGTTATACATAAGAACTTCTTGGAAGAGGATGTTCCCTTTAAATACTAATATAAGCTTAAAATTTCCAAAAATAATCCCAGAAAATGTTTCAATGGGAACATGTTGCTGCAGAACATTTTCCTGGGGGCCTCTCAGCAATGCAACTCCAGCTGCTCTTCTTTGACAACACAATGTTGTCAAACAAGCAATACAACCTCTCACCGCTTATCACTATCAGGGCAAATTTTTCAATCAAAGAATAAACTAAAATTAAACACTGTTTTCCCATTTGCATTTCCTGTAGCAAGGAGACTCACCTAACAGATAAGAAAAAGGCAGTATTTTTTTACCAGGGAACCAACTCTCTAAGAAGAAGCCTCAAATCAAGCCATTAATAAATCAAACGCAGCTTTTCCTCCAAAACAAACTATGCAAAGATAAATTGTTTCTATTTAAGTCATTTATTTCTGATGTATTCACTCATAACTGCCTAGCTGAGCACACAGAGAGAAAGACTTCTCTATCAATCCCGGGTAATAACTGGGAGACCAAATGAAATTCCTTTTCTGCTTCAGGCATAAATCAATACATTATTGTTCTTCCTTCAGGACCATCTGTGCAACACCCCTGACTTCAAATCATTCACAGGCTCTAAGGCCAGGGGGGACCAGTATATCACAGATATGATCTCTCAGACAACATAAAACATTTGAATTGCAGCAATTACTCAGGACTGAGCACAGTAACTTTTGTTTCCAGCAACACCTCAGTAATTCCATTCAAGGGGGAGCAAGGTTACATCAAGGTGCAACCAAATGCTTAGATTTTTTTACAAAATAAGATTTACAAACCACACAAAGTTGATAAAGAAGACGATGAAGTGATTCTGACAATCCTATGAACTTGTTCTTTCCACAAACCTTACTAAAAACGCAGCTGGATCAGTCCCCAGGATCATGTGCTGCCTATCTAAGGATTCTGAGGGAAAGGTGTGGGGGATAGACATAAGAAACAACTAGTGATCCTGAAATCTAAAAAGCCAGATAGGTAATAAAATTTAAATTTAAAAAAAAAATGGGAGAACTAAAACTAAAAACAAACAGCCAAACAGAAGGAAGACTTGCTGGGAACAGAGCAGAGAAAACAGACTAAGAATTGTAATTAAGGATAGATTCCTACACCACTCAAATAAATATATTGTAATAAAACCAATACAGTTTACTACAAGTAAAAATTCTCTAAGTTCACAGGTTTTTGAGGTTTTAAGAAAAAAAGTAAAGAATACAGACATGAATTAATGGAATGCTCCCTACAAATATTTCAAATGCTTCTGACAGGTGTCCTCATAAATACTGAAGGAAATTCTATTGTTACACATCAGTTGACGAAGACTAAGATGGGATTTTATGGATCAAAAAAGTTGGTTATAGAGGATTTTAGGAATCAGTGCTCTATGTCTGTACTATTTAACAGAGAGGTGAAAAAGAAGAAATGAAGTAGCAAAGGTCACTGTGTCTCTGAAGGTTTTTCGAAAGAGCTGCACTGCCTGAGATCAAAAATGGATCCCAGCTGCACAACAGCAGTTGGGGAGAGCTGGTTATTTAGTACACTGTCATCACATCTTTACATTTCATAATGTTATGGCTTCAGCTAATTATCTTAATTGCTTGTCACATCATCATAGAAGAGTAACCAAGACTAAAAAGATTCAAGAAATAACGACATACACATTGAAACATTTTGGATTTGCATGCAGAAACCTATTGCAAAGCAAGAACTACCTTTTTTCCTTTCAGGAGCAGAAAAATCAGATTAGTTCAACTCTAGCTTCCTTTCTTCCGTCCCTCTTATACCACCTGGCAATACTACAATAAGAAAATGCTAAAAACTAGGAAGCAGACCTAAAAATAAGCAGCAGCAGCTATGGCACTTTGCATTGCTGATCTGTAAGATTAGTAACCATAGGTTATTTGAATGGTGTTAAATTTGCAATAATTTAAATTCCCCGAAAGAAGCCAAATTTCCCTCTTCATATCACTTTACTGAGTCATTTGAAATTTAAAATGTGAACATTTGGTTTTTTTCTCTGACATTTGTTACTCACTACTGGTAAACTCCAGATAAGAAAATCGTGTCCGTGGGATGTTTTGGTTTTTTTTTTCTCTCAAGTCTTTTCTTCCTCCTCTCCCTTCTTCTATTAAATTAGCAACTGATCTTAACACATTCACAACAGATACAGTATAAGAAAACAAATAAATAAAGATCGAAAATAGGACAGCCTTACTAAAGACAACTTATCTCTATATAATTCAGAAAGAAAAGCCAGTGTACCTTAAGATGTTTGGATGTGAGAGTCTATTCATAAGTTGAACCTCCTTCAGCATGTTTGCTCTGTTGCTGTTCAGTGTGTTCATCTTCAAAGCCATCACCTGGTCTGAAGTTCTGTGCCTTACCTACAGGACAGAAGCAAAAAAATGGTGAGGATATGAAATGCAAGACTGAAAACCCAGTAATGCTGTAGTACAGTGTAGAGATCTTCCATGGCAAATGATGATCTAGACTCCAATTTCTGCAGTCTTTATCACAGAGGTGACTTTCCACGAGCATGCTGGGCAAATGTGAAAAGACATTTTGCTCTTCCCTTGCAACTCAATGACAGAGAGCTTGAGAAGTTGAAAAAAAAAGTTACCAGCTTCTTAGTACAAGTGAAGGAAATCACTTATTTGTCCACAAAGTCTCCTTCTCCAAGACCTACAAAACTTATCTTCATTCCACCCATATCCCTCTTTTTTACCCCCTGCAGTGGTTGTTGTTACTGTTCACAGAACGGGTTATGAGAGGAACAGTTAGTTGGGGTACAGGGCAGATGATGGAGGTTTTCCAAATTCACTTCTGAACCAAGACTATGAAGCAGCTCCCACACTGAGTGGACAGAAAGCATTTGAGCAAAGCAGGGAGAGGTTCCTGGACAGGGGGTTGCCTCGACCAGGGTGTCAGTATTGGCTGCAGAGTGTTGGTATGAAAAAGAGGATTTCTGCAGCAACTGCCCAGAACCGGCACCCGGTTCAGAGTCACCTTCCCTGGTCAGAAATGTGTGACTGGGCCATTTTTAACTTGATACTCTCTCAAACCAGCCCATCTGTCAACAGACCAATATCATGTAGATGTGTGCTGCTATCAGAAAGGAGCTGTCAGGATAGTGTAAGGTTTGCCAACCCTTTGAATCTCCCTGCAGTTGGGCATTCCCCCACACATGCTGGTAGTACTGATGGAAACTGCGTTACCATTTTCTTCCCACATCGGTACCTGCAGCTCACAAACAGAAAACATGCACTTCCCAAAATACTGAACTACCCCCACAGCAAACTGATTCACTTTTATGGAGATCAGTTTAGAAGAAAAGTCTGTCTTGCAAGGATTTAAGACTCATCAGCTTTCTAATTTAAAACTGAAATTCACATTATGATGGAGGCACACACAAACCACCTACATTTTAAGCAACAGCAGCCTGCCTGCTCTTATTCCACAAGGCTCTGCACATCTTTTCCAGTAAGAGCTGTGATATGTTAATTGGAGCTTATTTAATTAATTAAATAGTTAATTAATTATGTTAATTACAGAAAGAACAGCTGAACTCATGATAAGCAGGTGCAGGGAAAAAAGTAGGGTATGGTTTTAGGAGGTAAAGCTCCCTGGCAGGTCTGTGGCAGCAAGGGATGATACTCCCCTTTTCAAGTTTTATTTTCACACCATATCTACAAGAACGAGGGGCATATTTTATAGCCAAACATTCTCATCTGCACACAAAGCACAGGAACTGAGCACAGGGATGTACTGGGAGAAAAGGGTGTCCCGTTTCAGGTGCCTGCCTGCTTAAATGCTTCCAAGTTGCCTCTTCCCATCCTAGTTTGAAGTATTGGGTAGCACTGGAAACATCCCAGATAAGTGTGGAAAACATCATCGAGGGACTGCAGGAGTAGAAAAATAGCCCTTGGATGCTTTTCCTGCTGCTTCCCCCGCCGATGTAAATGAGCTCCTCAGATGCCTCACCCACAGTCACCCAGTAATCCCAGTGCAAGCAGGATCAGAGAAAGGGGGTGGAGGATACAGAGACCAGCACGGAAAGTGGAAACCCACCAGCAAGTTCACAGGCATGGGACTCCTCCTTTCTGTGGTAATACTGGCTTTCAAATAAAAACTGGTTGAACTACAGCTTTAGTGCGTTATAACAAGATAATCTAGAATCCTTCTGCACACAACCTGTCCTGCCTGTTTGGCATGCTTATTGGTTTTAGGCAGGGTGATTGCATGTTAAGTGGATGAGGTTTATTGTTACTTGCCAGGTTTCTTGTGTCTGTTGTGTGCTTTCATTAATTTTTAATTTTACGCAGCTTTTGCATACCCAGCCAATTTGAATGACAGGTCAGTGTCTATATATAGAGACTTCTAAAACAAATTTTAGTTATACATTAGTTTTATTAGGAGTAATGCCTTGGGTGAGGGGGAATAAAAATTTTTAAAAAGCTTTCACAGTCTTAAGAAAGGAAGATTTGTTCCAACAATGTCAATTTAAAGGGCTGTGCTTTGAATCTATACATAGAAGCAGCCAAATCAACACCTGAGAGAAGGGTGAGGAATCTGGGGTGTTGTGGTAGAGTAATTTGGGGGTTTCAGGGAATGGAAAAGGATTTGAAGAAACTTTAATCCTACAGGCAGAGAAAAAGCTCTCAACAGAACCTTCTCAGAAATGAGCTTTCCCACTGACACAGAAGCTTCAAGGTCTGCCAAAAGGGATTGAAAAGAGGTAGAAGGTGAGCAGGAACTCTGCTGGAGTGCGGTCTTGAACAGTATTTGCCTTCTCATTAACTCTGCCAGCTACCTCTTAATTTCCTGGCCATTTCTATACTTCACTCAGTTCCACGCCAAAATTTCCAGCTCTTTTGCCTCAACTCTGAGGTAAAAGTAGAACCTATCAAAGGATATTTTTCCTTGTTCTGACTGCTCCTCTTAAGCTAAGGAAACCTCAGAAAAGAAGGTGGGTAACTTTTTGAGGCACTGTGTCCTACATGCTCCCTGGATTTTCAGGTCTGATATGCCCGAGAAGTGATCAGCAACTGCTGCTCAAAGGTCTGAGTGCCCACAGTTCTGACTCCACATACAGAGAAAATTCAGCTGCTTTTGCGAAGACAAAATTTTTCATCCTCCTTTTTGGATTATTCTGCTGTTCTATTGACAGACTGAATAAGGTTCTGTGGTGATGTCTTGGGGGGGGGGGGGGAGAGTTCTTTCTCCTCATCCTTGGAATCTTTCTCACAAGGACAATAGTCAGTACTATAAATAAAATCCAGTATCAGTTTATACATTATGGAGCACAGTTCTAATCACCTGGAATCACGGTAAGACTAACAGTGTTCTCTCTCCTGAAGCACTGCTGGCAAACAGTATTTCTGTGGGAAGAACAGACTGACAACAGGGAACTGAGAGGTTCTGTCTTTCAGGTCTTGGTCAAGCTCTGAATCACTGACACAGAAGGAGCTGCGAGTGACACAGCCCTCTGTGCCTCCTTTCCCTACACAAAATTTGTGTTTGTTCTGGCAGCCCTGGCCAAAACCCTGCCAAACTATTTTGTTTTAATCCTCCATCTCCTTTCAGGCCACCTCTGTGCAATGAAAGCATGGAAATGATGTTTCAATCACCTGACCCAAAAGGAAAACTAGTAAATATTTTGGCAATACTGCCGATCCAATCCAACATTTGTTTACAAGGCAGTTTGCCTCGGGCCTATGCCTGTATACTCAACATAAACAGGGACTCACTCCTGCAATTCAAACCTTTCACTGATGCAACTTGCAGATTGCTGTAAAGCTTTTAAAGCTGCTGACATTATTATTAATTAGGGCTCCTTGGATATCAGACCAAGTAACCTTTCAGCAATGTCTGGATCATGGTGTCTCTGCTTAGAAACATTCTGACAATCCCACAGCTGCTTTGCACACGCTTCTGACTTCCCAGTCTGCTTACCTGTGTGTGTGTGTCTCCATCTCCAAGGTCACTGTAACCAGATATTACCTCCCTGTTTTATTGCTGACAGGGAGATAAACTGCCCCTTTGCACTCTGATTCTTCCAGGATCAAAGTACTTTGCACTTTGACCTGGCTGTGGCTCAGCAGCATGGGCTGCCTGCTCATTCCAAACCACCTGATCCTGGACCTTATCCCTTCCTTTAGAAGCAAGTGAGAAAGTCTTGGATCCATGTAAAGAAATAGTAATGTATTTAAAAGAAATCTCATAAGAGTGACTGAGCAGGGCTCACATTCCAAAGAACTAGTCACTATATGAATGCTGTATCAAGTTCACAGAAGGACTATCCTGCAAAAAACTGATAGTTTTAATTTTCAGCTTGCTGCTTAGCTATAAAGTTCTTTATTATTAAAAAAAAATTAAATATAATTCAGATCATTATTTATTACATCATGCAGATCTATCAGGGCTCTCCAAAATTCCGAACATTTACACTACTTCCACTTTCTGCTGGACTGAAGGGGAGGCATGTTTAAGCAATAGCTGAAATCTAGCCTGATTTCATCTTTCTCAAGGCCTTTTTGATCTGTATTCACTGTACCTTTCCAGGTGGCCTTGGAATAAACATCTGAAGAACATTTCCGAACATTGATATTATAAATCTGCCAACACAGCTTTCAGCTTTGCCCCTAGTTTTCCACTGCATTTTCATTATTTTCCAAATCATCATTATGTAGCTCGAAGTATTTTGTCACAGTTTTCTTCCACAACCTCATGCAATTGCTTTCCAGTTTTTCCTTACCTTCCCCTCTTTTGGCATCCAGCCTCACTGCTTAAATACATTTACAGATATTTCCTCATCCAGCCTAGTCCATAAAATCACGTTGCTGCTCTAGCACACACAACAATTCTTTCTTCACTCTCTTACACACCTTGGTGTTCACTGGCCACTTCACCTTTCTGCCTTTGCCTGCCATGTGTCCAAAGCACCATTTTAAAAGCAGTCCCCTCTAGTTCAAATATGACCTTCCCTGAGTTTGCTTTGCCTTTCTGAGGTCACTGGACTATGCACAAAAATGCTGCACGTACTATTTTTACTTGCACTGCCTCACCAACCTTACACTCCCCACTTCAAGGATTTCCTCCACGTTCAGCCTTCACGTTAGTGGCATGGACAGCAAAGGCTGAAGAGCCTTCTACTTATCTGTGCCACCTTCCATCAATCTCCCTTCTGTAACAGCCCCTGTCCTCACCTGATGTGCAGGTATTTTCTCTTGTGATGACAAGAGATGAAGACATTTCCTTAGTTGCCTTTCTAGGCCATTTGCACTAACTGCGCTATGCAGTATAACGTCAACTGACTGAGCTGACAAAGCTCTTGAGGCACATGAGATGATAGAAGTAATCACTGTTAAAAGAGAAAAGGCTTCATCACAAGAGTCCCTGCTAACTGACAGGGAAACAGCCTTTCACGGGGAAGCAGACCAGCATTTGGCTCTGATACAAGACTTCTCTCAAGACTTTCTTGCTGTGACAGGAGAGGGAATCTTATAGAAAAAAATTAGGGTTTACCTGTATTTTATCCAAGTCTCCCAGTCAAGCCACCAAGTCATCAATCACACTTACAGGGACATCTATTCATGGCTCGAGGATGAATGTGTTAAAAGAATACCTGAGCTCTCTCTGGTTGATTGAAGAAAGCTCCCTACAGCTGAGAAGACAAACCTGTTCCTCAGCTCAGATCACACTGTTTGTAAGTCTGGAATCTCAAGTGTTTTTCTTAACATCAAGATGTACCCACTGCCAGATACACATATCTGAAGAAGTGATGCCTGCATCGAGTCCAAAAATCAATCATGTCCCTGGGAAGATTTGCAGTGACAATAGAAGCTTAAAGAAATATATCAGTCCAGATAATACTAAGCTGCTATGTTGATGCCAGGGAGTCAGATGGGATTGTAGCTGTTTTCAGAGTAGTAATACAGAATGTCACTGTACTCTAACTTCTTGCAGCAAGAGAGAGGCCTGCCAAGCGTAACAAAAGTTTGCCAAACAAAACTAGTCAGCATGTGCTACAAGAGCTCTAGCACAGGTTCAGAAGATGTACAGAAATTAGGCACAAAACAAACCCCCAAAACCTTTTAAAAGCCTGAGAGTAATTGTGACTCTAATAATTTCTCCTACTAAAAAGAGTGGAGAGAAATACCCAGAAAAAGTTGGGAGACTGTTTTCTCTTTAGTAAAAAGCTTGGTATTGGTCATCAGACGAAGGTCCTGTTTTGATAACTTTAGTAGCTTCCAGCATCACCAACTCAGGATTTAACAAGTTCAGTTACTACAGAATATTCCACACCTACAGCCAAACAAATCTTCCAATTCTTTACCAAACTAAAGTGAATTTACAATTAGCAAGACAGGGGTATCGCTGATAGTTCGTAAATCCACTTGTGTGACAAAAAAACCTCAATTTTTCTTTTGCATTTTTTTTGGGTTTTTTTGTTGCCCAGTGTAATGCAGAACCAGTGCACCCATTTATTTTAAATAAACCAGTTATTGATAGGATTCTGTGCACATACCTCTGCCATTAACTTGATCTCAATCAAACCATAAAGGCAAAAAGAGACTACAGTCTTATTTTGAGAGAAAGCACAAATTCATCAGAGGATCTACAGTTTGAGATGAGATATAATCAGGCACAACCCGAGGTGGGGAAGTTGACTGATGGACACCAGGTAAGTCATGTTTTATCACAACCTCAGTAAATAGCTCAACTATGCACTTCATACCTGAGCCTAATATCACAGTCAGGAAAGAAAAAGAAATATTGAGTTTGAAGTACAGAACGGGGAGCTTATTCTTCATTTTCAATGTTAGCTATTCCTCAGCTCTCTGAGCAACCCTGAGCATGGCATTTCCTTTTTTTCATTTCCTTTCTGGCTGTATCTATAAAATGCAGGTGATATTCCTATCTACCTGCCACAAAACTGGAAGACTGACATCTGCAAATGACTGTTGTAACATCCAAAGATAATACATAATCAGATACTGGACCTGTGTTCGCATTTTCCTATTTAATTTTTAATACTTATGGTTAAATATTTCCCATGTTACTATGGGTTCATGCTGTATAAAAGATAATGATATTTACATAATCTGCAGATGCTTTTGAAGCAGCAAACAGTTTGGACTGAGTTCTCCTGACATACAATTGCACTTCCAGTCTTGTACAGTATATAAACAGTTTGGTACTGAGCACAGAGTCCCCCCCCACACACCAATAATGTCATCACTGGTATTCATCAAATACATTTGTTGGCTTTCTTTCCAAAATCTGTACAGGAACCTTGACAGAAACTTCTGTTTGAGGCAGAAATAATTTCTTTAGGTTTCTTTTATAAATCTTTCAAATAAACATTACCACACATGAGTAAGGAAAAGTCTGTCTCTCTTTCAGAACAGACTCCATTGGCATAGAATTACTGCAACTATAATCACAGTTAGAGCACTAAAATTTGACCACAAACACAAATAAGAAGAGAGCAAGGAGCATGAAGGAGCCAAATTTTGCTTACTTGAAGATATTTCAGCTTTTATAAACTGATACAGTTAGTAACTTTTAGCAAAAGTTCTGAGTAGTTTCTTGTTATTTAAGACTTCACAAAACTGCTCTTATTGAGAATTAGGTTCTCCTCCTTACCCAAGCAGTTAATTAAATATACCAGGCAATTTCTTACGTCTCACCATCGCCTGCAAAGGATGGGAAGCGCAAGAATTGGATTTGCAGGACTTAATTGCAGGCAGCTCATGTATGAAGTTACAAACTGACATCAGTGAGCCAGCATTAGACACACTGTCAGCTGTGGATTAGTTAACAAAGCAAGGCTGTCCCTGCATCGATTACTGCAGCGGATGTTTCACAGCTCCCTCCTCCCCTCATCCCACAAGATCATCAGACAGGAGGTTCCCCACCTTGCAGGGCTTGTGCCCAGCCCTGGGGCCACCCCAGAGCACTTCCAGCCTGTGCCGAGCACAGGGAGGCTCAGCAGCTGTGCTGACTCCCAGACACAGGAAGCACATGGACAGGAGAAGAGGTCCCTGTAACTTGGATATTGCCTTAGCCACCATATCCTACTGGGAACAGGATGCTCTTGATGCCTTGCATCCAGAATCCCAACAACTGCAGCAGCAAACAAGCCTTAATATATAGTTGGAGTTCCTTTCTCTAATCATTACCAACAGTAATTTAGGGGTTATGAGGAAGCACTCCCTATGGATCTGACACTGTCAGCATCTCTTTTCTGTTAGTGCCACCAATAATAATTTGCGGTTCTCATTTTTAGATTTCCAGTAACACAGTAACACCTGTGCACGTGTGAGTATTCACCTCCCAGACACTCCCCCAGGCACAGGCAGTGAAATCCATCACTGAAATACATTTAACTTTCCCCTGCTGCCAATACCAGTAAATATGTGTTCAGAGGGGTGTCTCAGAGGTGTCTCACAATGATTTTAAGTGATGCACTCTTGTTCTCTAGGCACAGTCATGTTAATACTGGACTTGTGCCAGCCCAGTTATTTGAAGAACAGTAAATCAGCACCTGTCTCTCAGTATCAGCTATGAATGAGCTTACACAAATGTGCATGTTTGCCAGCTGGCAAAACCCAGAAAATCCCAGAGCTGCCAACCCAGCACATCTCCACCCCAAACAGAAAACTAAACAGATCTCATTTGACTGTGCTTGAGAAATTATTATGGAAAACAAGACAAAAAGCACACAAACATTTCAGTGCCAAGGGAATCTTGCCACCTGCTTTGTCCCTGGGAAACCGCACAATGATACCCAGATTGGCACAGCTTTTCCTCCTGAATAAAATCAAAGGGCCAAAGGACTCTGAACTACAGCAGTCACTGTACTAAACACAAAATCCAACCAGGGGGTTATCTCTTATTGCAAGGTCCCACTTGTTACAGTATCAGAGTGTCTTTCTTACTGTTGACAGAATTTGTGAGCATTCCCTCTAGTTGTGAGGGCAACAAAGACTTATCTGGGACATTCAAAACACATCAGTTGTTCAGCAAGGCTTAGGAGAGGCCAAGTTTCCAAAGAGGTGATAAATACAATTCCAAATGGACAATTATACATTAAACTACGCTCCTTTTTTTGACTGAGTAAAAAAGGAACCTCTTTTAGCATCAGGTTTGTTTCAGTGATTTTTGTTCTGGCTTTTTACTAAAGAAACAAACCCCTCACTTTCAAGGCTAGTTCTGCCATACTATCCAAATATTTCTTTCTTGAACAGAGGAGCTGGCTGACCCAACCAGAGAAAGTGAAATATAGTATAAGAACTCTTTCACCCTTTTTTCATTTGTTTCACTCAGTACAAGTTCTAGACTTCACTTGTAGTGATGCCAAGCAGGACTACAGGAAGAAGTGATACAGAAATTTCTTAGAATTTTTCAACAGCACCACAAAAGACAAGATTCTCATTAAATCTGCTACCTGGTGATGGCTTTTGAGTCAATCGCAGTGTTTCCTCAGCTGGTGTTTTAGGGTGATTATAACATGAATGTCTTTAGACTCCTGGCCAGAAAATAAATAAATAAATAAGTAACAGAACTTGTTTCAGACAAACGTAAGTTCCGTTCTTTGTATTTCAAAGCATTCTCAACTCTGCTAAATGTAAAAGTGCCCTACAAATCAGATTGCAAATATCATTAAAATTCAGAATTGCCTAAGTGGGGAGGAAGCATTTTGCCCCGATGGTGCAATCCATAAAGAACAGCGACAGGGATGAGGTTTTTAATTCCTATATTAATGATCTGTTGGAGTAAGGCCTATTTATTACTACTTCTCCCCACAGCCCATGCCCTATAAAAGCATTTGCTAATTAAGTGACAAGGACTAGGATGACAGCAACTTGGCACCTCAGTACCCAAAAAATCATTAGCAAGAGGAAGACAACTGTCTGGTTAAGTGGTTACCATACAAATCGTCTTAGCAGTTGGCAGAAGGGCTCCAAAAGGCTGAGACACACCAATATGAGACAAATCAAACTCACAAGATTTCTACTTAGACTAAGAAAGCACCAGCACCCTCAGGATTTATGCCTCATCTCAGTTCCAGAATGGTGCTTCTTCCTACTCCTGACAAGAATCAGAGTAGAGAGGCAAATCAGAACCACCTCGCTGATACAACTCTGGAGCTTGAAATGAAGTTTCAGAATTATTCTGTTCTTCTTGGCCAGTTTACATAATACCCAAAGTGACTGTGTTCCCAAACAATTAGCAGTTTAACACTGTAAGTTCACAGGAGAGACCCTAAGCCTCAAATATCTCACTTCTGTCATCTTGAGCAAGGTGAAAGAGTTTCACCCACTAGCCAAAAGGGAAAGATTTTCAGCCTAAAAATGAGACCAAAAGGCACACATGGACAAGAAGACTTGCTGTCTTTCTAAACAGGCATCATGTCACACAGGGAGGGCAGGGACAACTCCAATGGCTCTATCCCACAGCGGGAGAGGAGCAGTGCCCCACACCTGGGTGAGGGAGGATATGCTCTGGTCAATTGGGTGTCACTCGTCAGTCACAAGGATATTCCCCATGCCCACAAGATCAAATATTAGATCTGCATAACCAAGAGGTAGGGTGATCCACTTACTCATTTCCTCATCCTTTTCCACCCTACAAGGATGATTCCTGCCACTGTGTAGATGGAGAAGGAATGAGGAAAGCATTTACAGATGATGGAAGGAGAATATTCCAGATGTTTTCTCACTTGCCCATTCGATTTTTACCATCACTTTGCAAGAAGATTCTGCCCTTCCAGCTCAAGCAGGTAAAGGGACTGTCCATGTCCATCATTTCCACAGGAAATGAGAGCAGCCTAATTTATCACTGGAGGCTTTTCAGTCCAGTGTGATTATGATGCAACCACCTCTCTCTTGCTCAATAAAACTGATTTGCCAGAGATACCTGGGAGTGGGTATCTCCCACTGCAGTCTCTCCTATAAAATTTAAAGAATAGGTTTGAGGGGTTGTCCACAAAGAATAACAGATAAAGTTGCTCTTGCCCTGGGACAAAAGGATGAAGAGCAAGGGGACATTGAAGCCTTTTCCCCACCCTGTGCTTTTAACTCCACAAACCTACAAAGCAAAATAAGGCACAAAAGCTGTAACAGCGTGGTAGGAAGGCCTAAACAGTAACCAGACCGGCAAGAGGAAAACTCTTGTTACTGCATTATAAGTCCAGGGACATGATACACACACAGCATTAACCAACTATGGTTCCAACAACACCAAATCTCATATACAACAGTTCCTTTAAAGAAAATCACCTACACACAATTAGGCTTCCTATCTTCCCCTACACAAGCTTTCTGCCTAATTAGGTTATTTTTATGAGGATATTAATGTCACCTTGAAGAATGTTGGCCTGAAGTCCGGTGACAAAGCAATGAAACTGTTAAAAAGCAAAATCCAGAGATGTATTAAGAGTCAAATTCATCTCTTAGTTTGGTGTTAATAAAAAAAGAAACTTCTTCCTGTTATCAGTTTATGCTGAGAGTTTTGAAATAATAATCAAAAGGATATGAGAGATTAGGAAAAGTTTGCCTCCGATTGAAGTGCCCAGAATCTCCTTGATTTATACTGACAATTAACCCCTTCCTCCTTAAAATAATTCAGCAGGGAAGGTACTGGCTTGACAGTCTTCAAGACTGATATCCTCTTTGTGCAGCAAACAGACACACACAGAGGAGAAAGTAAAAACTGGCTTGTAGAGCCCTGGGAGAGTGTTGAGGCCCTGCCCTGCAGGAGGAAGATCTGTTCCAGTTCTAACCTTGGCCATTCTGCAAAGACCAGCAACAATGCCCAGATTCACACTGAGATTTAAAACATTTGGATAATTCAAATATTGCAGCACCTGTTTATCTGATAAAACCAAAGTTAATATAAGATTCCAGGCCTGGAAAGCACTGTCTGCAAGTTCTGAGACACTGGTTTCCAACACCTCCTCCGGTGGGATTTGCTGAGCATGGGTTGAAAACCAAGCAGCAGCTCCCTCACCTTCAATCAAGATTCTATTGCCTTTTTCTCTCCACCTTTTCCATCTCCTTTTTGCACTCATCCCCTCCTTTGGATCTGAACTGGCATTGCCTTCTGTGTAAGTTCATTTATATAACTACTCAAATATCTCCTTCCTTCCTTCCACACATTCACAGGCATTTCACTCTTATGACTAAATGCCACAGGAAAACAGAACCCTCTGTCAGTAATGACTTACTAGTAGAGTCAATAAGCAAATAGGAAGGACCAGCTGTAGAAACAACTCAAACTGGGAGGTTCTAGCTATAAAAGGATCCCTTAAAAATAATAAATTATGGCCTGGATACACCAAAGAAGGTTGTAGAATCTTATATAATGTAAGTATAAGGTACAAGCCAAAAGTAGCTGCCAAGAACAGATCACAAATGCTTATGCCTGGCTTAGCTAAGGATATTGTAGCAGTTCTTGTGACATCCCTTCCTTACTTTACATTAATTTTAAATGATAAGATTAATTAAGCAAAATGCATACTTGTTTTAAAACAGCAATATACACTGTCAGGCATCTGACAGTGCCACAACCCACTACAACCACTAAAAGTCATAAAGTACAAAAAAAAACCCCCAAACCTCTCACTGAGTCACTCTGGGAAAGGCAGCTCAGTAATATCTCTCCAACAGCTCTACCACAGTCAAAGATGTTCCAGAGAGCAAGCCCACCAGCTGACAGTGTGCCCATGAGACACAGTGCTGTAAATCTACCACTATCTGGTATCATTTATGTTTTGTATGTTAGAAGAAACAGAACTACCAGTTTTATCCTGGGTACAAGTACTTAAGAAATATATATATATATACATATATATATATAAAATGTATTCTTCACAGTACTCCCAAGCACACCACACCTCCACATCAGCCCCGTTTCTCCTTTCACATTAGACAGCTGGATGCTGCTTATCTTTAAAGCACCTCGAAGACATTAAATAAATAGGAGAAACAGGATCCCAGCCCCAGGTACAAGGTCCGTATTTGGACAGGCACACCTTCCCTGATCACTCAGCACTTTTGAAACGTGGAGAACATAAATTTGACCACACAAGTAAAGACTAACAACTGACTAATGAATGGAGGACTATCATTCCTGAGTATTCAAATAGAGGGCTCACAGTACAAGCACACACAGCGGGAACACCCTGAGGAGAGTGACCCTTTAGCAGACACCACCCACCTCATTAAGTCATCCAAAAGTACTGATGCCCTCTCTTTGTATTTGTACTTGAACTTGCACCCTCTCAGTGCCAGTTTCATTATGTGTGGAGTCCATACATCACCAAATGGCACTGGCATTTCCACCTATCTTTTCTCAAGGGTTTCCATGTCACATCACCACTATGACTCATCGTGTCTTGTTTCTCGTACGGCTTCAACGCACCTCTCTAGACATCTTCATAAATAAATATTTCTTTGGAGGCACCCATACTCAGCTGCTTGGTATTTCAGATCTAAAAGGCATTTGTTTTGCATTGTGTCTTATGCATCTTATATTCACCTTTGCCCAGCCATTATTAAGAAAGTATTTCATTAACTGATTCAAACTAGTTTGCTAATATTTTGACAAAATTCAGTTTTTCTAAACTAGTTTCTGTAACACCTGATATTTGAGTGAACATGAATTTGAAGTGTTATAGTGATGGCTAACAAAATCAAAATGCAGGTTTCATACTCCATGCTGAATAAACCACAAAGTTCAATTTGTTTATGAATAAAGGTGCAGCAGAAATGCTAAGAGATCATTCACAGCACATATGACCATTAACATAAACATCTGAGCTGTAACAAGTTAAGAGAAGGCAACCTCTATCCAGTGCAACAAACTACTTTAAATGGAGTTTCCACAGAAAAGGATGGAGGGGAAGAAATCACTGACAACAATTGTCAGTTACAGAGCAAAACAAAAATTCCAAACCCTCAAAACAGGCCAAGCATTCTTTGCTAAATCAAAGTGAACCCACTGTATGATACTCACAAAACAACAGACAAATACATTACTGAAAAAGCTCTGGAGACATGGGGGGGTTTTTTTGAGACACTTTTGAAGGGAAGGCTTCATTGCACTTGTAAAGTTAGTTACACAGCTAAGTCTAGAACTAGCCTGGATTTTCCCCAAGTTCAATCATTTAGCTGGGAGCTGCAGACCAGCCTGAAATGCAACTGTGGCAAACCACGAGGCTCTCCTTCCTGGAAGCACATCAAGGTTCTTGCGTGAAATCTGATCATCAGCAGAGCAGGATTAATGACAGAGGTGGTCAGGCTGATAAAGCACCAGAACAGACACCTGCTTAAGTGAGCTTGGAACTGCACCTACGATAAGGTCACAACGCATCTCACCCCTCTGGGCCAAAATTGGAGAGACACTTTGGTCGAAACTGAGGAGAAAGAAAAGGTTTTAGCACTCACTGACTCCCTGCAGGAGGACTGCGGTTGTTTCTGGGAAAACAGGCACCAGATACTGAGACCACCTGCACTGCTCCCAGAGCAACGCCAGCGAGTGCAGACCCCCAAACAAACAAAAAGCCCCAAACAAACATCTGTCAAGCAAGCCCTTGTTTTCAGTTGTTACACAAGCTGGCTTTATAAAGAAATTATCTGTACCGAGTCTCCTACACACCTCAAATAAAATTCTTCATGTCTACCCATTTGAAAGAATGAAAAACTTGTGTGAGTGAAAAGTAAAATTTCATATATCTAGCTAAACAGAAAAACTTCTGCGGAGTGACTTGCCTTTACACAAGAGCCAACATATGCATGGAGATCTGAATGCTTTTGGGTATTAAAGCAACTTTAAAATAATTTTCTTTTTCTAATTCAGGCATCTATTTACAGCAATAAAATTGCATAAAAAGTTTTTGGGTTTAGCTTAAAGAAAAGAAAAACCCGCATGAGGTGTCATGGAATGGACATAATATATTGTAATATAAAGTTTTCTGGCATTTCCCAGAAATAAAAATAACATGGAAGGCAACTTCACGTAAAGCCAGGGACTAGGACAAGGAAGCAAATTATCTTTCTGCCTGCCTGAAAGCCTGGAGGTCAACTCAATGTCCTGTTCTTCCACAATAAACCTCCCCAGAACAGTCAGAGCAGCAGAACCACCAGCACTGCAAAACTGGGGGTGCCTGTATAGTTTGACAGATTGCTTTAGAAAGATCTTGTCCACGTCCCACATTCATAGCAGCAAGTCACTGACAACATCAGACTTTCTCATTCATATTACTCACATCAAACCAATCCCTGCTTGAGTTAGAAGTAAATAACAAGCAGCAAAGGAAACAGAAGAGCAGCTAATTGTATTTCAGTGCAATAAATGCCGTGGTTTCAAATTCAGGAACCATGTGTGAATCTCCCCAACACATGCATCTGGTGCTGAGAGGCAAAGACTGCCAAAGGAATGTGCATCATCCCACAAAACCAATAAACTAGCTAAATTGAAGACATTTACACTTACATATAGAGGAATCGATAGCTATCAGTGTTTAAAACACTACATGAATGCAAAAATACACGACAGAGGTCCCAAAATAAACCAGTTCTTTTTAGCTTGTCCTGTTTCTCCCAAATAGCTCTGTAACTCGCCAAATAAATTACAAGTGACATAAAAACAGCTGGAAGGGTGACAGAAGAAATGTTTGGGACCTGAAGGTTCTTCACCACTCCTTCAGCTGACACTCTGATACACTCTCCTCCTCAAACATGAAGCAACCAACATGAAGAGAGGGGGGGAAAAAAAATAAATAAACACACACCTTGAACACCTCAGAGAAGAAACCAGAGCCGATTTTCTCACATGTGAAGTCATCGAGACGAGTAAGTCTGGAAAAGGCACTTATCAGGGCTCTGTATGAAGAGGTACAGACTCTCCCTATCTGGGATGCAGTCCCTTCTCCAGTGCCACCATCGAAGTCTTCCGCGCGCTCCAGGCGTGGTGGAAATCCCGCGATGGAATTCCGCTTACTCCGGTCCATTTTGGAAACAAGGGTTGATTTCACTACGGGAGGACTTCTCACATCTTAGGTAATGTGCTGTCTTCTCTACTCTTGCTGGATCCTAAAACACAAGAAATTGAGATTGCCATCATTGTGAACGTGTTTAAGAAGTCTGGTGGGACTCCCAACAAAGCTTGCACCAGTTTAAGGGAATAAGAAAAGCAAGAAGATATCCAGGTAGAGGCACAAAATAAACAAAGAAGAAAAACCAAGCCACCAAAACCACCACACAACAACTGCAATCTAATGAACTTGTCCTTTAGATTCATGGAAATACACTATGCTCTGCCTATTCAGAGATGAATAGGGTTGGAACTCAAAATTTAACCGGTAACAAACAATTTTCACTCTCTTTCCCCTATCCCTTTTTTTTTTTACTGAAGTTCTGGTTGCTAAAGCAAGCAACTAAGCAGGAGGAAACCCACAAAACGTAACATTTTATTCTACTTCAGTTGCAGTTGGTGACCAATCTACTGCTATCGCAAGAAACAATTTCACTTTCGGGACTGAACAAAGGATCCCTAATTATAAAAAAACAGATCAGCTTTCAGTTGTCATAAGGAAAATTATCAGCTGAAGCACCGAAACCTTTGTTTTTAAAACTTCCCCTTACGAGTGTTCCAAGACTAATTCCTTACCTGGTAGGAATACAAGTTTATACCCACTGAAGACCCAGACCCCAAATTTATAAAAATACCTACAATCCTGCTACAAAACTAAGGTATTCTTCTAAGAAACTGCCCGAATTCTCCCCACAAACATACTTTTTAAAGCTATATTAATTTCGGTTCAACTGAAAACACAGGAAACAAGTTACCTTTGCCAAGTATGAGAAAGGGAACAAAAAAAAATAAATGGAGGAGGGACCAACAATTTTATTTTTCTTTTTAAGAGGATGATGAAGTAAACAGGGTGACTCTGGAGCCCATCAAATTCAGCTTGGACCGGCAAACTTGATAGGTGGTTGGCCTGCCTTTTTTTTTTTCCTCTTTAACCTTAGACTTAGGAGGTTATTTGTCTTTTCCAAACTTAACTGTTCATTTACAGCAATTTGGTGAGCCCCTACAAGCCTGAACAAAGTGAACAGTCACAAAGAGATTCTTCTCTTCCCTCTCCCCTTGAGGGTGAATGAAAAACCGGAGAGAAACAATAAAATACATAAATAAATAAATAAAGGTGGACGAAATAACCACAGAGCAGGCAATTACACTTCTATTTACACAGATGTACAGAACCTGAACAATGCACTAAATTTGAAAAGCATCTCAAAAACAGGCACAGCAGCTGTTCCCTGAATATACAGCAGTGTTGCTGCACCCATGTTTTGTATGCAGCCTATTTTTTTAGAGATGCTCCGTGCCAACACAGCAGGCAAACACACAGAAATCAGCTCTGTTGAACTGCTTGGAATGAATTTGAGGTTGTTCCTCTCCAAAATCGAAGGGTGTTCATTTCAGACATCTTAACACCTCTCTAAATGGATGCTGGTGGGTATAAGACAGTTACTTACCAGGGCCTGATTATGAAAAATTTCATCTCTATCAAGTGCCACATCACGGTATTCCTACAGAATTTTGAATGCAGGCTCCCACATGCCTGAGTTTCCTGCACTTTCTGACCCTGTGTTCTTGTCCCAGGAGCCCTGACGGTCTGGAAAGGGCACAGAAGCACCACGGGATGGTAAAACCCGTTACATCTCCTCAGCTGGGAAAAATAACCCAGAGAACTTCCTCAGCTATATAGACAAGGTGCCCAGGAATTTCCAAGGCATGCTTAAATAATTCCTTTTGATTTGAAAGGGATAAACTATCATTTGGTTACTTTTCAAGAGGATAAAGAAAGAACTGTCTGTGGCAGAGGGATAGACAGAAGAAACCGTGGTATTAATTAACAATTATTTTTCTGGAGCAGGAGATGCAAGTACCTTTGGAGACTGACCAGACTTCACTAGAAAGAAGATACCAAGTTAGATAAGTGATATTAAACAGGAGGAAAAGCCTCCCTCTCTCAAGTATCCAGATCCCATTAACACAGGGTAGTCTCAACATAGTTTCTCAATCTATTTAACAAACAAAATCTCCCTGGCACGCAGTATAAATACCAAAAGGTTTTGCCATCTGGATTCCCAAGTAACCCATTCCTTCGTTTTTGCCTGCTAGAGGTTGCCTTATTTCCAGACAGCCACATGAAATTCTTGGAAATTATTAGGAGAGAGCTCCACTTGCCTCTTCCCCTGCCCAGGATTGCATACACGGAATTAGAGGAAAATTTCAAGTGGGTGCACTTCCAAGTGGGCCTCCTGTCATTTTGGCCAATTACACTAATGATCACATTCTCAATGAAATCAACCAAGGTTTAATTGACTGTCAAGTCAGTCTGAGGTACTTTAATTTACTACCTTGTATGGTTAATTAAAGTGCACTGAACAGAATCCAAGACTATCCTGACTATCCTCCAACGAACTAAAAGGTTGTTGGGTGGGATTTTTTCATACTACGGTTCAGCATAAAAACTCTTAAGTTGTTCTCCATAGACAGTTACAAAATAAAAAGACACTAAATACTTTAAAAAACATTTCCCAATAAATTCTCAGCTTTCAGCACAATTTTTCTGACATCTTTACACAAAAAAAATGCACCCCACTCTGCCAAGACAAAAATAATTCAGAAATACGCCTCTCAAAATGCATATCTGCCCTATTCAGCCTATTTCTTATATTAGTGAAAAGCAAAATTTCAGCATGTTTCATGCCCTGTCATGTTTTCATTTTTTGCCTGACCAAAACACACCTTGAAGGAAAAAAAAGATCCATATGAATATTATTATAAGATCAGTTTCTTTGCTGCATGAATATATTGATTTTTTTTAAACGCAGAAATTACTATAAATACAGCTACTATCAGCACTAATTTGGCTAATTAGAGGTTTGCTTTTCAAAACCAATGCCTGAACCTGCAATTATTTAAAGATGGAAATCCCACAACGTCACATCAAGTTATACCCTAAGCATCAGGGTCTAACAGGTGGCATCTGTTAGCCAGTTCTTAACACTTTATACTTCACAGACATAAAAATGGCAAAGGCTCCTCAACTTGAAGCAGCATCCCTTTAATGCCTTGGGGGTATAAAACAAGATCGCTCCAAAAAAATATTCCAACTCATTGCTAAGCAGTTTTCTGTCCCTGGGATCTGTATAAATATGTGCATATTTGCACTCAAATGTCAAATTCCTAATTTCCTAAAAGATGGCCTTAACAACAACAACCATTTTTAGACACCAAAGGCTGTCGCTGGGCACTCGGCCTGGAGAGCAATAAATCTGCTGGACGCGTGTTATTAATCTGAAAAGGTTTTCTGAAGAACAAGATGCCAAAGCTTTGACAAAAGTCACTTGCCAAGAGTTAACTATTTAAACTCGCAGTCTGACGTAGCTTTGACAGCCAGTACGACAAAAACATGAAGGAATTAAAGGAATTTCACTGGCAAGTGCCACTGGACAAAATAACAATATGAAGGGGGGAAGACTTCACCACAGTCCTGTGCAAACTTCAGAAAGGCTTCAAAAAGTGAGAAGAACAAAACCTTCCAAAAACTGAATTGACTGTGAGGTCATTAGCCTGGAGAAAAGAAAAATAAAAAAAAGGGGAAAAAAAAGTATTTGAAAACAAAACACAAGAAATCAAACCAAACAGGCAAAGAGAACCAGGCACTCAACAGTTTTGTTCTCAGCTGCTGTCACCTGCTTCCCTAGCAGAGGGAAAGTTCCTTAGTTTGTCCATAACTTAGCTCCTTGTCCTTGGGAGAAAGACAACATCAAATATTTACAGCTGAGGAACATTAAAGCACCAAAGCTTGCCCTGTGTTGGGCCCAGCTCATCCTGAACCTGCAAGTCTTCTTTGACTACTGTACAGGACAAGTCTCTGGGTTCACTTTGTAGTCTCAGTTACAACATTGCACTTGAACAGGGAAATACCAGTATTTTCTATTTCCATTTAGGTAATGTTTTGCTTTAATCTCATCTCCCCTGCTCAGCATAGTTCCTAGCTCTAGCCAGTACTGTCAGAGCATAAACTTCCCACAAATTAGGGCTGGCATTCCTCAGAAGAGACCTGCATTAGCCCTACTACACCACTCCAGAAACTGGAAGTCTGCTGAACTGCATCATGGTTTTATAATGCAAACAAACCTCCACGAGAGGCTGAGCTGAGACAAACAGGTCATTTATTTTGTGACTGTAGCCAAGTCTGAAACAAGTAAGGGAGACTTGCCATTAACTTACTGCAGAGCTCAGGGACAAGGTTGTAGGTTTAGAAATATTTTCATCAGGCACAGGCATAAATTCTGGCATAGGCATATTTAGAAGGCAAATAAAACTGGGGGGAGAATATTAAAAACTCACAAACAAACACTTGGTCCTCATGCCCACAGTATAAGGGCCAACGTTTTCTGGAGTCCAATTATAACACAAAATTAAACCTCTCCAGAAGGACCTTGCAACAATCCATTCCTCCCCCAGCCTGGTTTTAGTCACTCCAATCCACAGTGCAGACAGGCTCTAGCCTAGTTACAGAGCATCCTTAGAGTTAAATAATCACTCAAGTAGATCATCTACAAGACACAGCTGCTGCTTCAAATGGATAATTTTAATATATTGTGTTTGCTTAACAAAACAGCTCAGCAAAGACACTGAGAAGCTGCTCATGCCTCCCAGGTGTCAGCAGGCTGACATTTCCTGAGCCCTTAACAAAAACAAAGGGAATCAAAGCCTTCTAATGCCAACAGGTATTGTAACATCTCAATAATCCAGGAATTTCCCCCTCAGCCTCTCTGGGGCCCAGGTTTGCAGCTGAGGGCTCCGCTCTTTTAGCACCGGGGGATTCACAGGAGATGGGAAGCAACTTTCTGTTGTTCCAGTGCAGACAGGGAGACAATCCAGCAGAGCAAAGGCAAGGAAAGGGAATGCTAATGCCTGAAAGAAGGATGAACACACAGTAAGCAGGCTGAATTTCCTACCTGACTGACCTTTCTTGGACACGATCTTACACTTATACACCATCACACAAGGCAGTCAGGATTTGGGTTTTTCCAGCTAAAAGTATCATCTCCACAGATATTTAAGGCACCTTCTGTAGTCTACCCTTAGCAAACACCAGACTGCGTTATTGGTTTCACCTTAGGGTGAAACACCCAGGGCCCTGTTTACTTCAGGTACAGGCTGCACAAACAGAATAGCAACGCACTCCTCACTAATCTATTGACGCGTTTCTGAAGCGAGAACGGGGCTTCCCCAACCCCTTGTTACGAAGGCATCGCAGGCATTGAAGTCTGCAGGTATTTACAAATCAACCTGGAGCTCCCTGGGTACCACGGGAAACACAGCTGGAGAGTCACAGACCCGGAGTGCACAAGGTCAGCCTTCCAAAGCCAAGTTCTCTCAACTCACCCCGCTCCCAGCTGCCAAAGCTGTTCCAGTTCTCCGGTGCAACCCTCAGGACGGTCATTCCAAAAAGTGGCTTAGCCACCACCAGGAATGTGTTCAACTTAACAAAAAGTGACAGGATCATACGAAAAGAGGCTTACAGTCTAAGGCAGAGAGACGGTTTGGCAACAGACAACAGATGGAGCCAGTGTGATACAGTTGCCGATTATTAGATGGACTTACTGATAAACACACAACTTCAAATGAAGACGTTGGGGAACTAATAAGGAGAAAAAGGGCTTTAAAAAAAAAAAAGAAATAATGATGAACATTGACCTTCTTTGATCTTGCCTAGCAAAGCACTTGTTTTTGTGCCAGGCTGCACGATACCAGGCTGCAAGGATACAATAAAGAGCTTTGCCATTGTGCAAATGCGTGGTTGTCTGCTGCAGGAAGAATACAGAAAGGGAACCTATGATGCAAGTGAACCACAAGCTTCATTCTTTTCTGCAGCAGACACAGAGGCAACAGTCCCCTCCTTTAACCCTGCATTTCTTTCATGAATTTGTGAAAGCATTTGCATAAAGAATTACACTGGCAAAAGGAAACATCTAGAACTGGAGGGCATAAACAGGTTACAGGAGGCCTATACCAGCAGAACAGCTCATCGGGTCCAACTCTGCCCTTCCACAGTCACAAAAATATTAAGCACTGGAGAAAGGATTGCTATGTCCCCATCTCCTGCTCAGCTCTCAGGACTAGCTGGTCATCCTAATGAAAGGGTACTAAAGAAATTCCAAGCCAAAAAAACACAGGAGAACACACACTTGCCACTAGGCACAGGGAACACACCTCTCTGCCTGCAGTTCAAGCTACTCGTTTTGCATGCAAGCTTTACATGAAGACAAACCCAAATGGACAATGGAATTACTCAGCCATGTCTGCAGCTGTACACTGCAAGGATCAGAAAATGACATTTTTATTGGCATGCAACAATGATTTCCAAAGATGATGACTAAATGGAAAGGTTTATGGCTGGTCCACAGGGCAGATCAGGGTTTCTCATAAAAAAAAAAATCTTATCTTAGGTTGTAAATTCCACTGCCTAATTAAGTCCATGGAACTGTAAGTCTGTTGATTTTGCAGACAATAAAGTACGCTGGAACTCTGATCTCTATTAAGAACAACAAAAAAAAAAATTAGTTGAAGCACAAAGGCTTTTCATAAACTAGCCTAAATACCAGCTGTAGCTGTTTTTAGCGGGACAAACAGAAAGGCGCAAAACCGAATAAAATTCAACTCAGTACTCTACAAATTCAATTCAGCACTCTCGAATCCGCAGCTTTCAGCTACCACGGCGCCACTTATCAGAACACCCAAGTGGAAAGTCCCCCGGACTTGAAGCCAATGCAGTTCCCACCCCTGAAGGAACCGGGAGCATTTACACGGCACCCTTCGTGTGCGCACAGACACCCAACACCCGAGCCCGTCACTAACGCGTGAATCTCACGGGGCAGCACCTCAACAGCAAAGCCCGAGCCCAGCCCTCGCACCTCCGGCAGAGCGACCCTTCCCAAGGCAGCCCCTGCGCCCGGAGCGGGTCCCGGCTGTTCCCGCAGCCCCTCCGCGCACCTGCTCGGCCGGACGCCCCGCTCCCCTCAGCGCGGCGCGGAATACAGTGGGACCCCCCGGCCGCCACGGAGCCCCTTTCCCCGCAGCGGCCCCGCTCCGCCCTCACCGCCCCCGCGCCGCTCGGACCTGCCCCGCGCCGCCCCCCGCGCCGCCCGTTACCTGAGCGGCGGCGGCGGCGCCGGCACGGCCCGTGGGCGGCGCGGGCTCTCATGGCCGCATCCCCGCCGTGGCCGCGGCCCCTCAGCGCCCCGGCGCGGGTCGGCCCCGCCGCTGCGGCCGGCGCGGGGTCCCCATGTGAGGCAGCAGCCCGGCTGCGGGACCCGGGGCCGCCACCGCCGGCTCCGCCCCCGTCCCGCCCCCTCAGGGCCGGCCCCGCCCACCGCGTGGGGGCGGGACGCGGCCGCGAGCCGCCCCCTCCCCTACAGCAAATCGACGCTGGGTAAAGCGTGATGGACGGAGACTCTCGGCCAATGGGAAAACGGGAGGCGGGCGGAGAGTCTCGCAGGTAGTCCACGTGAGCGGACCCTTTCGATTGGTTGTTGCCGCTTGAGGGACAGGCCGTCTGACCAACCGCAGGAGGGACAACAAATCCCGAGAGACGAGCGCGACCAGTGGCAGGAAAGAGAGGGGCGTTGCCAGAGGTGCTTCGCTCTCATTGGCCAGGCTGCGGGGGCGGGTTAAAAGCGAGCCAATCAGCGCAGGGGGCGGTGACGGACGGGCGGCAGAGCCAATGGCCGCGTGTTGATGGCGGCGGGGCCGAGGCTGCCAGCGGGATGGGGGAGCGGATCCCTCAGACCCGCCGCCCGTCCCGCCCCCGCCCCTCACACCCGGCCCGGCAACAGCCGCCCACCCCGTGACCACAACGGGGCTCCGAGGCGGCACCCCCGCCGCTGTTACCGCTAATTACCCCCCCACTGCTGTTTCCCACACGGCCCAGCCCTTGCCCTGGTCCTGGTGTGCATCATCACGGCACAGCCCGCCCGCTCCCTGCTCAGTGTGTCTCTCATACTCTGAGGGTTCGGCTGCCAAGCTGAAATAGGTCTGGGATCGTTCACATCCGAGCTGTTATCTCTCACATTATCATTTACCCACGTGTAGGCAGCCCTGTAACAGGGATAGGAAAAGATGCCTTTCTTCCCGCCGGGACGCAGCGCCAAATCCCGAGAGTGCTTTCCAAAGCACGGCAGGACTCGAACATCTCATTAAACCGCTGTAAGGGGGGTTTTGGTTTTGTTTTACACCGGTTAGAGACTGATTTTTTCCCCTGACCTCATCTTTGGCAAAGGCTGAGCTATTTTAACTGAAACTCTTCAGCAAACAAAGTCCATTTGCTGTACAGTCTTGGAATAACCAAATCCCAAACAGTTCAAACCAACAGAGTTGTAACTAAAAACAGTCTTGGACCCTAAGCCTTCCCATGCCATATTAGTAGTAAGTTTTCTCATTATCATTTGCCATTAATTTTACATCCAATCTTTTTCAACGTGATCCAAAACGTGCTTGAGGGAGATGGATGTTGGAAACATTAACACCACCTCTAATACTGAGTAGAGATTTATTCTCACAGATGGATTAAAATTTCTATTCTCCAGTGTCTTCATTAAATTTAGTCTTGGAATTTCAACCAAACCTGCTGTGAAACTTTCTCTGTGTGTTTAACTACAAAAAAATATAATCATTTCTGCACAGGTAACAGATTAAAAGTACTTTGGGAGGGGGGGAAGTCTGGGGTTTTTTAATTTCCATCTGGATTTCCTTCATAGGAAATTTTCCCACACTCCCAAATGTTAAATATCAACCACATGCAAACACCTACTCTAATGACAGCTCAAACACAGGGTTCAGCAAAGCTTTGGTAATTAAGCCATTAAAAAATTATTATAGTATCCATCATGTTTTAATGATTGACAAAGCAGATGGAACTACCCAGATCTGTAAGTGTCTTCTGCTCTCTGACACTCCAGCAGAACTGAGCTCCAAAATGGGGCTTTTCAGCAAGATTCTTTTTTTACAACTTACATTCTTAAAGTTAAATTTCAATGCTTTACATTTTGCTGGGATTTATCCAAGCAAGTGGAAAAGATTTTTACAAAGCCAGCTCTGGAACAACTCCATGGTCCTTCACTCTGTCAGGGTGCAGTGATCCCTGTGGCCTTGTGCCCTTCTAAAAAACCCAGTGCCTGCTCCATTAATCTCCCTGTTCCTTGGGTATCCCGGTCCCTGCAGGTTTGGGAGCTGTTAGTTGGCTTCAAGATGACATCTGGTGGTAGGTTTTATTAATTCTCTTTTTAGGAGCTGATCCCAGCACTGAGGCAAATGAATTGTTTCCCTTGTTCCCCATAATAAATTTTACCTTTTTTCTGCTTCCTCCCAAAAAAAGATACACGTTATCCCTGCTTTTGTCCTGCAAATACCTTCCTGGTAATACCCAGGAATAAGCACTTATCCCATGGGCTGGTGGAAAATAACATCATTAAAATATTCCAGAGTGATTCAGTAAAGCTGAATCTCAGCTGGGAACACCCACGCTGCGTTTCATGTCACACCACAAGAGGCCCTGTACCGTGTGTCATCAGTGAGTCCTGCTTTGGGAGGAAAATAAGATCATCTTGTGACCCCTCCTTTGGCTTTGTCTCAACGGCAAATCCCACCTTTGGAAAGCGGAAAACCAGGGGTTTGCCGGGGTGTGCACACACACATCACAGCAGAAGTTCACCCCACAAAGTCCCCCTGTCCCCCCATGGCAGGTGGGAGAAGCACCGGGGCAAATCTGCAGACTCAAAATCTGCAGAGGAGTGGGTTTGGGAGCCTTCCTCTGTTTCCCAGAGGGAGGGAAATGAACATCCCCAATTAGAAGACTCATCAAAGAGAACTCATCAAAGCCAAACTCTCGCAGATGTCACTCGGTGAACGATCTGTCCCTGCACTCCCAGAAAGGTCGCGCAGCCCGTAAATGCCGCGGGAAGCTGCGCTCACGGCGGGATTTCCCCTCTGCCCCAGGTGCCTCCGGGCTGCCCCATGCAAAGCCAGCCACTCCAAAAAGCAGCCCTGTGGCTTGTGGTTTGCTCCTCTCTGCTCTCAGACTGGCTCTCCCCCCCGCCAGACAGATCACTCTGGCTTTTTAAATCTAACCGGTTTGGCAAAGGGTTCACCCACGGCTGGCAATAAAAATAGACATGAGACAAGTTGGGTGAGAGCTGGCAGGAGGGGGAATTCCCTTCCTCTGGGCTTTGGAAATGCCCTGGAGGAGAGAAGTTTGGGAGATTTCTCCTTCCCAAGGAGGAAATTTGCTTCCACTGATCAGAGTAGGTGATTTCCCCAACAGAGAGACTCTGTGGGCTCCAAAATTAGTGTCACACAACAGGGACTGTCTCTCTCCCCCTCCCAAGGAACCAAGACAGTGGTTTGACTTCACAGTACAGTGATGAGATTGGGCGTTTTAGTCATTTAACCCATTAAATCCTTTATGTAATGAAACCTGTCAAGGAAAAACATCTTTGCATAGGATTGGTCAAATTCTGCTCTGATTTAACCCAGTGGAGATCTGGAGTCATGTCATGGGAGACAGAGGAAAGGATCCCAGTGGGAATGCAAGGAATCTACCCCGGTCTAATGCCTACGTAGTACCTTTTCTAGTCCCTGTCCCAGATGGACATTTAACAGAACAGCCATGAAAAATGATCCCTTTAGGCTTCCAGTCAAGCACCGAATGCCCTAGATTTTGAAAAGCATCATCATGGGTTCCCCTGTGGAGGAAGGTACAACCTCTCACCTGTGCCTCCCTCAGCTATCCTTGCAGGTGGCCTGTGCAGAACAGGGAGAAGTTTGCTCATGGGTGAGAGGGCATTTCCCACCACTCTGAGCAGGGGAAGACACAGTGGGAGCTGTGCTTGGACCCCCTGCTCCTTGTCATGCCATGCCCATGCTCCTGGCAGCGAGGAGGGCTCTACAGGGGCTGCCTGCACGCTGTTCTCTGGACAAGGATGTTCCTGCCTGCTGATGAAGATGTGGGTTAACCATTCTTTCTCACCACCAGCATGTCCTTGTGCTCACAGCCATGTTGCCTTGTCAGTCCAAACACAGCACCACACACCTCCAACAGGGGACCTGGCAACCATGGGAATGTCAGAGCATCTCCCACATTCCTCTTCCAGGAGACTGGGCAGAGCTCAGGCAGGAGGCTGGCACGGCACCAGACACCCTGCCTTGGCAACCAGAGAGGGCTTGTTCTGGGGCAGATGGATATGCCCAAATTGGCAGCTGCTGTGCTGGGACCGGTGCCACAGCCTCGTGCTCCCCTGCCTGCTCATCGTACCCATCTGCTGCCTTGGCTTCAATTCACACCCTGTCCACCCTGAAACAGTGCTGTGACGTGGCTGTGGCCAAGCTCCTGGTGCTCCCATGGGCATGGAGTGGCACAGAGCTGGCTGGCTCGCTCCAACCTGCTCTGACATTCTCCCAGCCGTGAGGCTGTGCAAGCACCGGGACAATGAGCTAGGACTGACCCCTGTGTCACTGTGCATGGGGAGCTCCATCCCTGGGGAGAGCCCCTCAGACCATGTCCTAGCCCTTGGGTCACCAGTCCCAC
>NW_020955208.1:1118210-1155273 GCF_003031625.1 Empidonax traillii
CTTCCTTTCTTCCTTCACTGGGTTACAAAGATGTGGACAGCTCTTGGAGAGGAAGATGAGTCAGGACTGATACGAAGGAGAAAGAAGACGAACTCCCAGCCTTGAAGTCAAGTTCACTGCCTGCGTCATTGTTATTAAAAATAGATGAATGGCAGCGCTTTTCACATTGGAGGAGAGATGGAGGAGATGTAATAGCCCAGGCTGCTGAGCAAATGCTCCCTCTGTCTGCCTGCAAGTCCCTCAGTGGCATCTTCTGCTCTTTGATAAATTCTCCTTTCTTGGCTCTGACTTGTGGGATTTAATTTGGCTGTCGTAAAAAAAATGGTTTAATGTTTCAGCTTTGGGAGGGAGGAATGACTCACTCAATGATTACCTGTTCTGCTCCAGTCAGTTGGCTTCCAGCTCCCTTGAGAATTGAAAATCCCTTCAAGAGCCAAGTCGTCTCCCTTTGAGAGCAGCCCGTCTCCTCATCCTGGAGGGAAGTGGTTTTGGAGGATGAGAGCAGCCATCTGGTGATGTCTACCCCAAGACCAACACTAATCATGGTCAATCCTCATGAAAAAGCAGGTTTCCAAGGTGGCAGGGAGGCAAGTGAGGGTCTGCTGGGCCCTCTGCAGGGCCAGGGTGAGATGTGCACCAGCAGTGCTCCCAGTGCCCCTGGCAAAGGGCAGAGGACAGAGAGGAAGCACAAGAAATGGAATGATTTGCATAATCCCAGAGCCCAGGTGAACCCCCCACATTCCCACAGCTGCCATCACTCTGCTCAGGGCTCCCACTGCTGCAACCATTCACCTCTGGGCTGGTGAGACAGGTGATCACTCTTCTGATTGAGCAGGGCTGCAGATTACGGTGGCAGTGGGGCCAAAGCTGCTCCCCTGCTCTGCTCACTCAGGGGGACACATCCCATATCATACCCTGGGCTGGGGGACACAGCCCAAGCACTGAGCTGACATGTCTTTCCCAGAGTCAACACCTCCCTCCCTCCTACCTATGCCCTTATTTCCCCTCAGATCTTTTGCTGTCACTGTTTCCCACTCACTTATTTTCTGTGATCTTCTTCTTCCTATTAAATTAACATAATCAACATCATCATCTCTGGTCTGCTCTGTGATTTGGCTGCCAGCCAGAAACAAAAGGACAGGAGCTAAATAAAGCCACTTCCAAGAGAGAGGAGTGACAGTGGCAGAAGTCAATGCTGTGGTTTTTCAGCAGAAAACTTTCTTTCAGAGGTTAATTCTAAGTCCTCGACTCTTGCTGCTACCAAGACCTGTCTGGTCTAGACTCTGCACGGCTTTGCAAGGGTGTTTTCAGTCCTACTCGAGAACAGCCCGGGGTCACTACCCCCTGAGCAAATCAAGAGCCCCTGTCACCTAGATGGACATGGGGGACTGTTGCCTGCCCTCCGAGGGAAGTATTTTTCCTTATTTCGTGAGAAAGTGGCTGCGTTCCAGTGGGATGTTAAAAGCGCCCCTTGCTTTTGCTCCCTCCTCCAGGGTGGGACATCAGCAGTATCATCCTGAAGACACCGTCACTCCGATGTATTCACTCTTCTTGCTCCTTCCTTGCTATGGGGAGCCAAAGGAACCTCATTAGTGGTGTTAATCGTAGTCCTAATGAGTGCGGAGATCAGCTAAGTAATAGCCGTGACCTGCAGGGGGGCTCATCTGCCCAGATTTATCGCGCTGCTCACCAACCCCCTCCGGGGAATACCAGCTCCCCACCCCCCTTCTCCTTGTCCCCCAGCTGTTGAAGACACCCTTTGCAGCGTCTCTGTGCCTAATTAAAGCAGGGGGACTGGTAACCTTGGCGACTGGGAGCCACCATCCACGAGCCAGCTGAGATGGATATTGTTTCAACGTCTCCAGGGAGAGGCCAGGGGAGAGCAGCGAGTCACAAACGTGCAGGCTTTGGATGTGCTGCTGAACTGCGCTCACAGCCAGCAGTGCCCACGTCCCCCCGGGCCCGTGCCCTCCCCAGGGATGGGTACCTGGGGACATACCCTGGTACCTCGCTGGTGAGATGTGACAGGCTCCTTGGTCAGGTGGCACCAAGAGCCCAAGCCTGTCTGGAGCAAAGGAGGCTTTGCTCTGGTGGGCAACCCTGCAGCCTCTTTGGGGAGCAGAAGGCTCTTATAACTTAACAAGTAGTTGTAAATACACTTAAAATAATTCCCCTTAGAACTGGGACATTTGTACAAGCCCAATTACTTCTGCCTTAACAGAGTGCCAGGAAATGGTGTGGCTAGTTTTGTTGGCAGTAAGTAGCAAGCAGCTAGAAACACATTTCCAATGAGGGGCTAAAAATTTGATTTTACTTTTTCTTATAGAGCTGGTAAAAGACATGATCAGTTCTGCACCAACACTCTTCCACTTGCCTCAGAAATGAGGGCAGGAGCTATGAAGGGACCTCACGCTGAAAAAGGAAGGCAAGACCTCTTGGGGAACAAAAATATCCTTTTCCACTTTCCTTCTCTGCCCCATGGTGCTGCATACACAGGTATCTGAGGGAGAAGGGGACCCACAGACCCACCTTTGCCAAAGCAGCCTGAGAGAAGGTCAGCACAGATCATGCCATGACGTGGGTCCTTGGATGCCTCTGAGGTCCCATTTTCTTTGTTCTTCATGGTTAAAGGAAACCTTCTACAATCAGAGGAATCCAAACATTGTTTCTGTGAGCTCATGGGGCAGGACAGGAGGGCTTGCTCCACCTGCACCCATAAGGCTGCAGTCAGGAAAGAAAAACCATGACAAGGGATTTGCAAGGGGGTTTTGGTCCTTCCTGAGAGAGCAGAATGGTGCCTGGGCACTGCCAGCTCCATAAAGGGGTTTCTTCTTCAGAAATGCTGGTCAGAAGAGAGAGGTCACACTTCCTGAAGGGTGGCTGCTGGTCCAGCACTCACAGTGCCTGGATGAGGCTGGCCAGCCCTCAGGACAGTGGGAGGGATGTGAGGCCAGGAGATGCCCCAGGGTCTGCAGAAACCTGAGAAAACCAGCCGCGGTACCTCAAGCACATGACTGAACCCTGACCAGGGCAGCATCCAAGGGTGCTCAGAACAGCTCTGCACCCGGCTGTGCTCACAGACTCAGGTACCCCAAAACTGTCCACAGGCCCCAGGTGATGCCCCAGGTTGGGCTCAGCTGCTGTCCCTGCATGGGGCAGAAGTGGGGGTGTCATGTTCAACTGGGGGGTGCCGGGGGCAGATTAGGGGGTGGTAAAGTCCTGGAGTGGGGTCACTTGAGCCAGTCCACGGGGTTATGAGGTGGTGCAGGCCTGGACTGGGGATTCTCAGAACAGAGAAAGACGGGACCGGGGGTGTCCTGCCCGAACCACGAGTGGCGGTCTGAGGATGCCGGGGCCGGTGTGGGACTGGACCAAGAGAATCCTGCCCGAACCAAGGATGCCGGGGACCAACCGGCGATTAGTGGGGGCGGTGCGAACCGAACCGGGAGCGGACCGGGAGCGCGCCGTCCGACCCGGAGACGCAAGTTCCCGTGCCGGGAGTGCGGGGGGCCGCAGCAACCCCCACCCCGCTCCGCCGGGGCCGGACCACGTGCCGCCCGCCCCGCCCCGGCCGCGGGCCCGCCCCGGCGCCGCCCCGGTGCCGCCGGCGGAGCCAGCGCGGATCGGCCCAGCATGGAGGGGACGCGGCGCGCCCTGCTCCGCCTCGCCGCCGCCTGCTGCCTGCTCTGCGCCCTGCCAGGTACCGGGGCGGCCGCCCGAGGGGGCCGGGGCGGGGGGGCGGCCCGGGGAAACCCGCCGGTCTGGCGGCGCCGGGGAGCGCAGCAACGGGGGCAGCCGTCGGGGCAGCGCCGGGGCCCGGGCTCCTCCGCCCGCCGGTGGGACTGCGGGAGGACGGTCTGGGGAGCCCACTCCGGGGTCGGGGACCTCCGGGGAGCAGCGCCCCGGGCCCGTCCCCCGAACTCGGGCGAGATGCCCCGGCCCCGTCGACCCGGCGGGCGCTCAGGTGAGGTGGCCCGGGGATGCTCGGGGGAGTCCCGGGCGAGCCCCGCGCTCCGGGCAGCAGCGCGGCCACCGGTGCCGGCCTTGCCCATACAAGGCAGCTGCCGGCAGCGCTGCTCCCGCCGGCGGAGCCGCCAGAGCTCAACCTCCCGCCCGGCGCCCGGCAGAATCCCGAGGGGATGCGCGGGCAGGGCAGGAGAGATCTTGGAGGCACTCGCGCTCCTGCATCCAGCCCTGCGAGCCTCCTGCCTCCCGCCGTGCAGCTCTCGGGTGCCTCCGAGCCGCCGCTGAACTTCCCCCCCCGAGGGGACCCCGGACAAAGCCCGAGCTCTGCCGCCTCCCGCAGCACGACGGGACGCGCGCTCTGTGCCTGCGGGAAGAGGAGGCGATGCCGGTGTCCGGGACGGAGCAGGAGCCGGACCCTGGCCCCAGGCAGACCCTCTCGGGGCGTATTTCGGTTCTCCTCCACGATCAACACGTCCCCACGTGGGCGGGCGCAGTCTGCAGCGTGGCGCTGACAGCCCCGTCCTCCGACACCGCCGAGCTCTGCCGCGTGGCTGAAGTGTGTGTGCCCCGAGTCGGGGGGCTGTCACCTTCCCCGTGACCCTGGCAGTGACAAAGGCTCAGTGGCATTTTAGGGGCTTGCCTGAGGCTCAGGAAGCAAAACGTGTTTCCTCTTCTTTGTGGTTGAGAAAAAAACCCTTGGCCAGACCCTGGTCAGATCGCGGCACCGTGACTTCAGCAATGGAGACTGAGGGATGACACATAGAAACTCGGTTTCTAATAACTAATTAGGACCGGTCAGACCTTAGCAGAGATGCCTGTGGGGCTGAGCCCCAGCAGCAAGAGTAGTGCTGAGGCTGAGGTTTTGGGTGCCGGAGGAGGTTTGGGCTGGTTTTGAGGCTGAACACAGGGAGGAGTCCCAAACCAGCTCCCTTTATGTGGGCAAAACCCGGGTAACGTTGCACTCCCCATGCGAGGGTGGCTGTGCTGTGATGGGATGTGGCAGGGTGACCAGCCACTGGCAGAGGAAGGACTCAGGATTTCCACCGCTGAGAGGAGGAGGAGCCCTGGGCTGCTGCTGACTTGTGTTGGCCCTGCATCTCACACTCTAGCACACTGGGAAACCCCAGGGGAGCCCCTCACCCCAGCTGGCTCCTAGGAGCCCTCTTGCTGCAAAGTCCAAGACTCAAACTGCTGAAATGTACCAGAAACTAAGGTTTTGCTGGTTTTTTCCTAGGACCTTTTCTGCTTAGTGTCCCAATCCCAGAGTCCTTTCACAGCCTCAGGAAATGGTACCTATGCAGCTGACTAGGCCCTTGTCCTCATAGCTTTTGGATCAGCTAGCTAATCCCAACCAGGGTTGAGAGAGCAAATGTTTTGTGAAAATAGATAGCAGGGAAGACATGCCACCAATAAAAAAATACTACAAGCAGAACCCTTAGCGAAACACCAGAGGATCTCAGCAGGACAATGAAGGGGGAAAGGAATGGTTCACCCGGAGATTGGCCCCAAAGTCATCACTCCATAGACAAATCCATCCCAAACTCAGCTTGCCTCAGCTCCATGAGCTGCTGTCTGTACTGCTCCCAGGACAGATCCCCCTTGCATCCAGTGTCCTGCTCCCACTCCCAGTCCAGGTTTGCTGCAGGGGCCACAGAGAAGCTCAGGCTGCCTCATACCCAGTGCTCTGCCCACCCTGGCCTCTCAATGCAGCCTTTCTTCACTGCCTGCGGAAATCCACTTCCTCCAGCACCGTTAACATTACAAATAAAACCCCAAGTAATTTTGGTCTGGGCATTTTGCTGCCTTTCCTCCTCTGAGCTGCCTCAGAAGCGCCGAGGCCGGCGCGGGGCCGGGAGCAGCATGAACACATAAAGCCCCGTCTGTCGGTGCCGGGGCCGCGCACACAGACGGGCAGTGTGTCTGCTGCAGGGTCCCACAGACGATTTGCCATGATTTTTTTCCCCCTTTTTGCCCAGGGTGAGAAGGAGTGGATGGACTCATCCTCGCTCTGGCAGGATGGCTCCAGAATTGAGCAGCCAGAGTTGAGCTGTAGCTCAGTTCTCTCCAGCTGTGTGGGGTAAACCCTAACCCTGCCCAGCCCCGTCATGTTGTGCCCTCAGTCTCTGATTTCTGTGCTCTTCCCCCACCCCCAGGTGCAGGATGGGCCTTGGCTCCCTGCTGCCCTTCCAAGACCTGACTCTCTGGGTAGGCACAAAGCACTCACTTCCTTCAGCTGCCTTGGCCCCATCCCTCCAGGCAAAGGGGAGCAGGGACTGTCCAAAGCACAGAGGCCCCTGTTCCTCCTTCCTTTCCACCAAAACCCTCTGGGTGGGCAGACAGAGTTCTTGCTGCAGGGGTTTCCATAGGTCTGCCATCATCCCCACCATGCTCTGTGGGGCAGCTCTCAAGGCTCAGCAATGCTGGGATCTGGGGCCACGTCCTGAGCCCTGTAGGGCTGCCCAGGGCAGGGCCAGGGCATGTGCCAACATGACCCAAACTGCTGCTGCTCAGGGCAGGATGCCTCCTCCAAGCCTCACAGCCTGTGGAACCAGCAGTCACACAGCTGGAGGGACCTGGGGCCTGCTCAGGGCTGGGGAGGTTTCCTGAGGTCCGGACTTCCCCCGGTTCACGCTGTGCTGCACTGGAGAGCGAGCTCCCTGCTGACATGGGGCTGCTATTAAGGCAACTGGCTAATTAATTTTCTCTAATGACATGTTTCCTTCAGTGCAGCTGTGACTCCTGAGGTAGGCAGGGCCAGGGCTGGCTGATGCCAGAGTTCCCTGCTGTTGCTGTATTACTGGGGTTACGCAGCCCCAGAGAAGGGCAGGCTTCCCAGGCCGTGGGAGCTGTGTGTGTCCTAAGCAGCCTGTGGGCAAAGGGGTCTTTATCATGACTCGGTCCCCCACTGAGGATCAAAAACAAACTGGAGGGGAACTTCCTGGGTGCCTTCCTGCCAAGCAGGATGCTCCATAGCTGCATGTGGCCAGTGGAAAATAACTGGCTGGTGTGACACTGGTGGTAAAGCAGCTTGTTCTCCCTTTTCTCTGCCCCAGGAATTTGGGATAAGCCCTCTCACTTCTAAATGGGGGATCAGTGATGGAGAAAACCTGTGGAAAAGAAGTTTCTTGCTTCTCTCCCCACCCTGGCTGGGTGAGGAGGGTCTCGTGTGGCAGGGCCGGGCAGACCGTGCCACCCTGGGGTGCTGTGTCCTGCAGGCAGGTGATCAGGCTGGCACTGCACCCCTCCCTGGCTCAGGCTCCAGCACTGCTGCATGCTCTGGACATGTCTGTGCTGTTTCATGGGTTTTCCAAGCACTGAAATACTTGTGCTTGGCATTCATGGTTCCGTTTCCAGGGCTGCTCATCCCTGTTCTAACAACTCTTGCTCTGCCATGCCACTGTCGGCTGCTTGTCCCTGTCCCACACACGGTGCCATCAGTCGAGGTGGTAGCACTGCCTCCCCTTTTCGGTTCCCCAGGAGTTCAGGCCTGCAGCCTGGCATGTGCAGATGCCCCAGGGAGGCTTCCTCCAGCCTGCCTGGGCTGGTTGGGTGCTGGGCTGTCCCTCTGCAGCACCACACTCGCTCAGCACCCCCTATCTAATCTGCTCCCGTCCCGTGCTCTGCTCGTGGCCACCTGCCTATGGGGCTGGAAGGAGCTTCTTGGTCAGGAGACCTGGTTTCTATTCCCGTCTCTTACCTCACCCCTTGCTCTGCAGCATGCCTGGCCTGGCAGCTCTCCAGGGCCACATTGGGTGCTCACAGGGTCCAGGTAATTAACTTGCTGCCATGAAGAGCTTCACTGTGGGCAAGGCTGCAAGGTCAGATCTGAGCCTGTGGCCCACGCCGCAGGTGGAGCTTGTCCATCCTCTCTCTGCAAGGGATGGGGATGGGGACAGTCCAAGCATCAGCCCTGGCTGGGAGAGCACTGCAGGCTGTGGCAAATGCAGCCCACTGGTATCCTGGTATGGAGATGGAGCTGAGTTTACAAAGCAGTTGCCCTTCGTACTGGATCCACATCTCTGAGCCTCGCTTCATTGCAATGAGGGTGTTTACTCTGCAGCATCCCTGGGTGCATCTGTCACCTCCCTGAAGGGCTCCAGAAATCTCTTCTGCTGCTTGTTGTTTGGTGTTTTTTTTTTTTTTTTTCAGGAGAAAAGATCAGGCTTGGCTAGTATCTAATCAGCAGCTATTCCAGTTCTGCTGTTAAATGAAATGAAGAGCCTTGGTTTTAAATCCCACTATATGGTTTTATTTGCATTTATACTCAAGCTCTTTTTCCTTGAAGAGGTTGTTTAATTACCGTTGGTTGGTAACCATAAAAAGGTAATAACTGGCAACCAAAGATAATTTTTACGCTTAATTGAGTGCTTTGCTAAGCAATAGGATGTAATTGCCTTAATACATATAGGTTACAGTTTACACTGTTACTTTTTAAACGTTTTATTTTTCCATCTTACTGGTTTGCTTGCAACTGGATCTGTTAAACTTAAATGGAAATTGAATTCATTTAGTGCACCAAAATAGCATCGTAGAAGGGTTTGGGTGCCTTTTCAGTGAATCAGAGCAGTGGTTCGACATGCACTCTGTAGGAAGCTGATTTAAGCGAGGTGCTACCCTCAGACAGTGACAGCCTGCACAGGAGGATACATCCACACCAGGAAGTCCTGCTCCCACGGGCACTTCTTCTGAAACCCTGGGTGAATCCTTTCTCATCTTTGTGCTCAGCTCTCACCTGGGTCTCCGTGCACCTTTCCCAGCAGTGGCTGCAGCCTCCACCCTGCTGCCCTGCTCCCCCTGAGCCCTGTCAGCCAGCCTGCCATGGGCTGCCTTACCTTATGGGGCTCTCCCCCATCAGATCTTAAGAGGGATCTTAAAAACAGTGGTCAAGTCTATGGATAGGACTTGGATTTGTGTTGATCTTTGGGGAGCTCAGGCTGCTGTTTCTGGCTGAAACAGGAAGGAGGGTGCAGAGGATGCTGCTGAGACTGTGGCAGGAGGGTTGTGGCCAGAGCTCATCAGTGGGCTGGTGCAACTGAGGCCCTGCTCTGTGTCACTGTTTTATTCCAGGAAACAAATAGTGGGGTGGCTGCTGTGGCAGAGGATGGAGGGCACATCCCTGCTCTGTGTGGTTGCCCTGACACAGCAGCAACGCTCTGTGCTGGTTGTGCAAACCTCCTTGTCCCCTCACTTGGCCCCAGCCCTGAAACTCGGGCAGGGAGCACGAGGCAGGAATGGCCCTGTCTCCCGCAGAGCTGGCTTCCTTCACTCCTCTCCATTATGGCATATTTTTACCATGTCTGCTCTGGAGTTGGTGGGAGCTCGGGTTGATGGCATGGAGAGCCCTCAGTGTTGTCAGGCAGCGCTAGAAAGGGGCTGAAGCCGTGGGCTGATGTTCAGAGCCCTCCCTTCCCTCAAGGAGCTGGGAGCGTTTCCCACCCTTGTCCGAGGCAGGGGCTTCTTGGCTGGCTACATCCCTTCTCCCCTGGGGCCGCTCTCTTCCTTTGCCCCTCTTGTTTCCCAGGCAGAGGTCACTGCAGTCAGCACGGTCTGATGGGAGCTGCCGCTCCAAATCCACCAGCCCTGCCCTAGTGTGGTCTGGGATCTCTGGTTCTCACCACGCACAGGCTGAGCCTGGAGGTTTGTACAGACATGGGGCAGGAGTAGAGCTGTAGCCAGGGGGACCAGCAGGCACTGCAGCATAACCAAAGCAGGCCCACTCTTGGTTCCCTGTCAGGGAAACAGAGATGCTGTTGTGTCCAGAGCTCTTGTTTGGTACAGTCATAGCTGCTTTGTTATGGATCCAAGGATGAGTGCACCTTCACCACCTGTCCTGGGTTGCTGCAACTTGTCAGGCCTTGGAGGATCACTTGGAGAAAGTGAAGCATCCACACTAACTCCTTCCCTTTCCATCTGAAACAAGAAGGACATGGTTCCCTCTTGTCTCCAGGAGCTGATGAGGGTGATGCCTCAGGCAGTACAGCCGAGGCTTTCCTGGCATGTGGTGCAGGAAGCACAGCTCCTCCAAGAAGATGCCAGAGGAACGAGCTCTGACCTGCGTCTCTCTAGGTAACCAATAAACACCTAAACCCAACATTGCTGCTCCGGTGACTGGAGCAGCAGTGACAGCGCTGGAGCTGGGGATTTTCTGACCTGCAGGGCACCAAAGACCCCGAGCAGACCCCAGGGGTTGGACCCTGGAGGATCACAGCTGGTATGGGGTTTGCTGGGTCTCCCCCAGCACAGCCAGCCGCAGCAGCACCCTGCTTTTCCCACTGTACCACAGGGTTTGCGCTGGAGCTGGGTGGGAATGGATTGCCTTTTTGGGTGATAAAACCATGGTAAACAAAGCTGTGGCATTGCAGCAATGATGTAGCAAATGTTAATGCAAGGGCTTTTGGGAAGGTGTTTTTATTTTAAAACAAAACTGAGACAAAAGTCATTTGTGCTTGCGCTCTTCCACAGCTCACAAGCACCAAGTTGCTCCTATGGGAGGTTTCACCAGGTGCTGTGCTTGGTGACAGCGCTGGCTTTGGATGTGCCCTTATTCCTTAGGAGCTGACAGACGGGTGATGGGCATCTTTTGTCTGTCTGTCCCCGGGTGATCAGGATTTACTCACAATCTTTTGTTTCCTTGGCTCTCGCCTTCTGTGTCTTTCCACCATCATCTCTTAATGGCTTGAGTCTTTGTGTGAGTCTGGATTAGGCTCTCGGTTTTATCAGGCCCTCCTTTGTTTCTGGAGCTGGGGGTGCTGTGATGTGCTGGGCTGGATGACCTGCTAATCCAGGTGCCATCAACACCTGCCCTGCTCAAAGGCCTCTCAGCGACTCCCTTGCTCTTCACCTGCCAATTTTAACATCTCTTCTGCAATTCTTTACAAACCAGGTTTTACACCAGGCCAGAGTGGCCCATCTGCCCGGGATCCACTTCCTTGGCGGTGCTGGACACCAGACAGTTCTGTGGGAAGGAGATGTGTGGCTACTTGGAGAGAAGAGCTTAGGGAAATACCACTCTTGCAGTGGGGGAGCTGCGTGTGCAGTGGGCTCAGGGGAGCTGCTTGTCCCCACAAACACTCCCGTCCCACAGCACCTCCTGGCAGGGCTGCCAGTTCCTGACGCTGCGGGGAGGTGCCCTGGTGTGTGGAGTCCAGACTAGTCCACCTTCCCTCTGGCTTTCCTTTTCTAGTCAGAAAGTGGCATTGTGATTTCAGAGTTGCTTAGGCCTTTTTGTAAGACAGCTCTGCCCAGATCTTTCCCCTTCATGACCTCAGTCATGGCTTGCAACCTCACGAGAGGCTGTCCCGGGCACAGGCCAGCTATTGAAAGCCAGGCTGGCTGGGCATCTGGCCACCACCTTTCCTGTTTACCCCACGGTGACAGCACGGCTCTGTGTGTGTCTCTTGCTGCGTGGGAGCAGCAGTTGGGTGTTTACTGAGTAAGCACCCGCCAGTGCCCAGCCGGGATCCGTCAGCATTGCCCAGCGCACGCTCTGGAGCTGGTGGGATCTCACCCAGTGCTGAATAGCAGTGCTGGGTTTAGGGCTGGAAATCGTCACGTGAAAAGCTGTGCGTTTTGGTGCCTGATCCCAGGAAACACAGTGCTCAGCTCTTTTCCTTCCAGGTGTTCCTGGTGTAAGCATATCCTATGCCCGAGCTCCAATGCAGAGAGCAGCTCTCCTTATTTGGAGGCACGTTCTGGCCATGGACAGCTGGATCCAGGCGAGGCCAAAGGAGCATCACTTTGGTCTTCATGTTTAAGTTGCCCCAGCTGGGGCTCCCCGTGAGAGCTTGTTCTCAAAAAGTGCTGAACAGGGCTGTGCATCCCTGCGGGAGCCCTCCTGGGACTGAGGCCCTGGGCCGGGGAAGGTTTGGAATTCTCCAGCTGGTCAGGATACTGCAAAGGTCTCAAGAGAGAGACACATTGTGTCTTTTTTTAGGGCCTGTTAAGTGCAGTAGCTGGAGAAGAGCTCTGATAACTGTGTCTGTTCTGAAGAGCTTATAAAAACTGCTGAGATTTCCCCAAAGCAGTACAAGAGTATGCTGCTTTGCTGCTGGATGAATGTTTCTTGGTGATGGCATCTGATCTGGATGCTTCTTCACCGTAGAGAGGAGGGGCATGGTGATAGATTAGCTTCAGTATCTTTATTTTTTTCTGTAGTTGGCTCATCAGGCCTCCGTGACTTGGGTAGAAACTTGAACAGAAATCATCAAAATATTGACTGTGTGGCTTTTAAGTTGTCTGGAGAGTCCATCCTGATGTGGCTACATTCCTGTTTTCTTCCTGTTTACACCCTGAAAAACCCTCACAGGATCCGTGTTAATGGACGGGCGGTGTGAGAGCCCTGTGGTTTTCCTGCTCCCTTATGCTGTCACACTGTGTACCAGCTGTGGATCTGGGGGGATTCTTGCTTGCTGGCCCTTTTTGCTGAGGTGGGAGGCTGAGGAGCTCCCCATTTCTGTGAAAATAGCTGCACATTGTGCTGGTGGTGTGTTTGTAAATAGCTCATGAAGGCGGCTCCCAGAGCACACCACCAGCCCTGTTAGCTGTAGTTCTCTCTTGCTGCCCATTTCACCTCTGCCTCTAGCAGCAATTCCACACTACAGGTAAAATTACTCACAATATGTGCTTTACTCTTGCCAGCCACAGACTTTTTAAGTATCACTTTCCTCCACTTCATCAGGCTGGGGGAACTAGAGGGTCTACTTCCTCGTTTTCCTCAGGTGTATTTTTTCAGCACCACTTTTGACTGTTTCTCAATGAGCCAAGGAAGACTTATCGAAATTTCCTACAGAATCAGGTCTCAAGTGGTATTTTTAACAAACCCAAATCATTGAAAAATGTTTCAAAGTTGCTCTAGGGTAGAGGGATTGGTGATGCTGACCCCACAGAACAAGAACACAGGGCTTGAGGGGGAGGAGGGTAAAGGAAGGTCCCCTAGAGCAGGTCTCAGGCCTCAGAAAGGCCAGGAGGACAGAGGAGCTATTGAATCCCTTTCCCGAGTGTGAACCTGTGCTGGATTTGGAGTTAAGGGGATAAAGAGGTTCAAATTCTGTTCTCCTGCCCTGTTTCTCCTCTCAGTGTGGGATCTCTGACAAACTTCTCATTCTTAACTCTGTTCCACAGGACAGGGACAGGAGACAGGAGAGCCCTTGGAGACACCATCACCTTTTCCTAGCACAGTGCTAACCTCACATCAGCCAAGGGAAGCCTCTGACTTTGGTCCAGCAACTACTGCCATTCCTCAGACAAGCTTGGAGAAAAACTTGACTGCTGCAACAATCAGTGCCACTGGGGCCCACACTACAGAGGTGGAGAATGCCTTCATCCCTACCACCCCCATGGCAGGCTCCAAGGCAGAGAGACTGCAGGCTTCCACCACTGCCAGCCCCGGGGACATCACAGTTACACATCCTGAGCACCACAACACGAGCTTATCAGTCAACAGCAGCACTGAAATCCCCTCCCCTACCCCAACTGCCAGCACTCTGGAAGAAAACCAGCCCAGCCACGAAGCCACAGAGCCTTTCAGCACAACTGAAGAAACGGATGGGGCCACCAGTGCAACCCCCTCGCTTCCTCTGAACACTGTGCCGGGTGAGGATTTGCCTTTACTGCCTGTGCAGAAAGTCCTGCCTCGAGGATGCACAACCTGGAAATATCTGAGCACTCTCCTGGAAACTGGAGACAGGGAGAAGGGAATGAGTCATTAAGTGTAGCCAGTTCAGTGGGACTTACTTGTAGAGGTGTTAGTTCAACATCCTCTTTGCAAACCCCATTAATTATGGTATTAATTGTGCTGGCGGCTTTGTGATGAGGACATTGATTGTGTGCAGGGACATCCTTTATATGTCTCATCTGAAACAACATGCGTCAGCAGTGCTGCCCAGCTGGGCTCTTCCAGCACCAGAGCTGAGGGCTCGGCAGGAGCCTTCCCTGCTGCCTCAAGAACGGGGCAGCAAACCCTCCCTTAGCACAAAGCTGTAACACAACAACAGCCCCAGTCCCTGGGCAGCCCCCTTAGTGCTCCCCATAAGGAGAGATGAGAGACCTTTCCCGGTGTCTTGCTCTGGGGGAACCCCCAGCTGTGTGCAGAGCTGTTAGAGCTTGTCCTTTGTCCCCAAGGACAAGCCTTGTGGGCCCAGCTGAGGTTGGCTGACACTGCACATATGAAAACCAAGAGGACTTTCTAAGCACTGTGACTTAACAGCGTGGCTCAGCTGTGCCTGCACTGTCAGTCCTGCTTGTTTTCCAAGGGACTGACAAAGAGCTGCTATTCCCGTAGTCCCACCAATCTTCATTACAGCCTTGCTTCCACCTTGCCCAGTTCCACAGAAGCGTGCTTGCTCTTACCCTTTAAATTAACTCCTTGTTCCTATTTTGCAGCAACAACTAATAGCTCTCAGCTGGGGCCTTTTGATGAGCAGACGGTGGGGCCCACAGCAGCAAGGTCTGAAACCTGGCCAGGAACGAGCCCTGTGGGTGCCACAGAGGAGAGCACTGTGGAGCCCAGAACCTCCTCTGCTCCCATCTCCACCGTAGGGAGCCCGTCCTCTGCCACTGCCCCCAGGACTGTGACGGTGAGACCCCTCATGACCAGCTCCACGTCTGCCAGCACAGCTGCTATGCCCACCAGCACGTCTACACTGGCGCCGTCATCAGAGCCCAGGCATGAGAAAGCTTCTGTGCTGGATGTTGGTGATGATGAAAATTCAGGTAAATGTTCTGCTTTTGTCCCTGCTCTCACAAAACGTAGCAAAGGGCTGGGGCTACCTCAGATTGCCTTGTGGTTGTACTGAGCAGAACCAGAAAAGACAAAGCCTTGCTGCTCCAGCCCTTGAAGGCTCTCCTTTGGCCTCATTCCTTTGGTATCCTTTGCAGAGCAACCCAATCTGGCTGATACAGCACGGGCTGATCCCTTGGTAATCACCGTGATCTCCGTCTTCATTGTCATGGTGGGCATCCTCGGCCTGGTGGGCTTCTTGAGATACCGGCAGCACAACAGCCGCATGGAATTCCGGCGCCTGCAGGACCTGCCCATGGTGAGTCATCCCTGCAGCCCAGCCTGACGTGGTCTGGCTTGCTACTGACTGCTTTGCAGTTCCCCTGCTACTACACTAGCAATGCTTTGGGTATTTGCAGCAGCGGCAGCAGCAATGCTGATCACACACTCCTGTTCCCTCTTAGGTCCCTCTCCTTCCATCCAGGGTTTGAATCAAGACAGCAAGTCTCAAGGTTGGGCACTAAAGAAGCTCTCTGCCTTCCCCTCACTCTGCAGGGGAACGCTAAGAGGTTAAATAGAGGGAGGAAGGAGAGCTCCATCCAAACCTGTCCTGAAATGACACCTTCCTAGCCTCTTCTCCTGTCTTCTGATATATTTGCTTTGTGACTGTGACAAAGCAGATCCTGTGCTGTGTTCCAAGGCGGTTGTCTGTCTGTCTGTCTGTCTGTCTGCATTTGACCCTTTGGGAATATAAAAAAAATATGAGGGCTTTAGAGGGTGAATTAGCTCTGGGGAAGCTGCAACTAACTCCTGTGCTTTCTGGGACAGAGGAGCACGGGAGCTAGCAAACAACCTGATGCTGTTTCAAGCAAGCTGATGCTGTTTCAAGCTGAGTGGAGTTTTCAACAGCCGGGGTTTTCCACATCCCTGCAGCGGGCAGGCAGTTCCTGCACACACCTCTTCTCTCCAACTGCCAGAGCAGGAAGGAGAGTGGCAGCCCAAATACCCAGCAGCTGCGCAGGGACAGCGTTTAGGTGGATGGCTGAGCAGATGGCCACACTGTGACAGTGTGGAGAGAAGGCTGTGCTGCCTGCACAGCTCTCTTCCAGGCTGGCACTGTACTGCCATGTGCAGACACCTCATTAAAGCACTCTTCTCTGCTTCTAGGATGACATGATGGAGGACACCCCTCTCTCACTCTACAGCTACTAGGCAACCAGGTTGTCCTCTGCCTGGCCGGCTGAACTTCCCTGAGGAAAAGGCCTTGAGGACTTGGTCCCAGACGATCTGCCAAGGAATGAGGGGCTATGATTTGCACACAGCTGAAAGATCCTTTCCCGATGGTTTTTCGTTTTAGACGTTTTTAAATAGTTCAGTGTTGAAGTTTCTATGCTGCGAATCAGAGCCCAAGTCTGGCCCTTTCCTCCAGGCTCTTCTCAAAATAATGCCCTGAAGAGCTGCCTCCTCCTCTTAGTGTGGTGACCAGTTAGCCAAGACAACCTTTGCCATCGTGTTCTGCAGGGATCTCTTCTGTCCATCTGGGTGTCTGCTGCTTTCAAAGGAGGTGGGCAAGTGATCCATACAAGGGCTCTTAACACTGGTGGTGTCACCACAGTGCTAACAGAGGAGACTGCTGTTTTCTGAGGGAGCCCAGGATGTGGAAATCAGTTCTTTTGGGCTCCCTCTTGTTCTGTGTTTTTAAGGTTGTTTGTTTGGGGTTTTTTTCTTGCACTTTTATTGTTCCTGTTTCAGCTTTAGTCCCGGGATTGGCACTGCCCATCCTGAAACACCTACCAGGAGGATAACAGACTGCTCTGCTTCCTTCCTACATGCAAACCTTTTCTCTTTAACCAGGGAAAACAGTTTTGTGGCCACTGGAGAAGTGCCCTTGCTACTTGATGTTGCTTTGAAGTCGCTGGGAGGAAAATTAACATAATTTTAGCTTAACAGAACTTGATAGGACTCAGTCTCATGCCAATTAGACACACTAATTTGGTCTCAACCAAAATTAGGAAGTTTTGTCTCCTACACCCGATGCTTTCAGCATACATGTAAATGCCTTTCCCAGGCTCAGTAAATGCTTTAGTCCATTTTCCTGCCTGGACTGACACATGCCTTTCCTCAGGTGCCTCCCATTTTCCTGCTAGCATCTGGTTGCTGGAAGTTGTTGTACAAAACTAGTACTTCCCTGTCCCTCCTGTGCTATGCAAGGTCAAAACTCCTTTACCTTCTGATGTTGGTCTTTGAGCCAGTCTGTGTCTTGTCACAAGGACAGGTCCTGGATGTAGGTGCCTTCCCCCCCTTCCCTTTCTAGGTGTTAGGCTGATTAGATTCTGCACTTTTGCCTCAAAATATCACTGCTGTAGACTGCATCCAAGGCTCTTGAGGCCCCTCAAGGAAACCCACGGAGCAGAGCCTCTGAGTGTGAGTCTGAGGATCTTTTGGTGCCCTCACCTTAGAAAGACTAGACTGTGTGTGACGTGACAGTCCTCGTGTAGTTACACCTGCTCCTGTTTCGTAGCTCACTTTTGTCTGCAGGTAAATAGAAATGCCTTCTCTAGAGTGTTTGACTTTTGACTAAGCCAGTTGCTCCCTCAGGATACAGCAAGGGCCAGAGATTATCTGCCTCTTTGCTCTTACAAGCCTCAGTTTTTCCTCTCCTTTCAGTAGCAACATCACTGACTCCACAAAGGACAGATACCAGACCTCACTAGCAAAAGTACCTTTTTTTTTTTTTCACAGTGCTGTTATTGCTTGTCGTAGCAGGAAAAGGGGAATTTCCCCATCAGCAGGGCCCAAATTATCTGCGAAGCCCAAAGATGGAGCAGAACTGGCCTGGGTCAGATAGATGAACCGGGCAAGGCAGCAGTTCCTCCTCCCTGCGTTACTGCTTCCCAAGTGGCTGCAGCGCAGTTTGGGTTCAGCTGTTGGCTTTGGCCTCTGTGTATTGTAAGGATGCCCAGTGACATAGGGAAGAAGGGTTGGTTCTCTCCTACTGTGGCATGAGAACTAAAGGGCAGTTGTCACAACTCCAAAGCTTTTGTATCCAGCATTGTCTGCACGGAGCCATCTCCCTAGCTACAGACTTGTTTCCCCCGCCGCAGGGCAGGGTGCTACTGGTTTTCGGCACGAAGTTGGCAAGTTTAGTCGTGGAAAATAGAACTCCATCCTGGCTGGAACTGGTGCAGGCTGGCATAGCTGGAAGGTGTCTCTGCACACACTCCAAAGGGCAGGGGCTGGTTGTTCTGGTTTCCCACGCATCGCTGTCCAGGGGAAAGGGGTGAGGAAGAAAACTCGCCCAACACCAAAGTGCAACTTTCTTTGTAAAATATGTTGATAGTGGATTTTTTTTTTTGTTTCTGCAATAAAGTTACAAATGCCAAAGCTGTCTCAGTCCTCATATTTTCATTGCAAACATCTAACTGAAAAGCTTTTATAGATCACAATGAATCCTGTCATAGATTTAACAGCAGCAGTTTGGGGCAGGAAGAATCACAAAGCTGATACTAGAAAATGCCAGACAGCTGTGAACTATAGCTCTGAGAAGGACACCACCCCCTGCTTGTGTTCCTTCTTGTCAGGGTCATTCCCTGTCTGGGTTGACTGAGATTAATTTCTGTACAGTTAAATCAGATGAAATCTGTCCTAGAGAACCGCACTAGACCAAATAATTCAACGTACACCTCTAGACTCCCTTCCTTTGCCTCTGATTGAAGATACTCTCATCCATTGTCAGCTGTAACCCCAAATCTTAGTTACAGAAATATCCTGAAAGCCAGCCTAATCCAAACCTAAGCAGCATCATCTGTCATGCTTCTTTCTATAGTACAGCAGACAAAGCAAATTGAAAGGTATGTACTTCTTTTTGTTTGGTTTTATTGCTGTTTTGAACTCTTCCCTTCAGAGCTCAGACCCACAGGTGGGGAGGCACTCAAAAGCACAGCTTTTGCTACAGACCTGGTAGGAGTCTCTCCTGAGCTAAGAGTCTTTCCTAGCTGTCAGAACACTTTGGCAAAATCAGTCAGCTCATGTCATATAGACTGTATTACAAGATTTTTCTGCTGCAAGAACAAAATGTGGCGAGGGGAACTACTTGGTCATTGGGCTTACGCTGGTTTTTAAAGAGTTCCCACAGCAAACCTAGAAAAGCAAATCCCTGGAAGATCTAGAGCAAGGGGAGAGCAAAGATTTCATAGCCTAGCAAAGTGCTTGCTGAGTAATCTGAAGACATGGGGGTGAACTTTAAACCCTGCAGAGATTTCAGGCCTGACCCAACATTAAACCACACAAAACAGAATAAGTAACAGAACAAACATGCCACAACTAAGCCAGTCTCCTCAGGTCTAAAGTCAGCATTATTCTGGTGCTTTATGTTGGAGTTTCTAATGTTCTGCCTTTCTACCACCAACCCCTCTCAGAGCTGATTCATTCTCTGCACAACAAACTGCTGAGCTGCCTTGTTGGAGAGGTTGCACCGTGCAGGTCTGTGTTAGCTGGAGAGGCAGCAGCAGGACAGGCTTGTGCAGGCAGCCACCCCTGGAAATGAAGCTTTCTGCCTTTGCCCATCCAAGCTGTGACCTCCCAGCCAGGTGATGCAAGCTCTGAGGTGGCCAAGTTCGGAGACGGACCATGGGCCACTTGTGTGGGCTTCATCTTTCCAGTCCAGCAAAGCAAACTGACAGAACCAGAACTCTGCTGTTGCCAGTTTCTGCAGTTCCCCTTGAACACAGCTCTCGCTTTTGATGAGGTTTAATTTTAATGCCTCCTGGGTTAAGGCACAGTTATATTATTAATTAGCAAGGGACCAAGAATCAATCGAATTACTTAGGTTTAAAGCCAGATAGAAGGGAAAGAAACCCAGGAAAAAGAAAAGCAGAGTTTGAGACCCACCTGCCACCTCTGCCCTCCCTTCCTCCTGTCTTCAGACTCATGTTTTGAACAGAAAGGGATTTGAGCAGCTGAAAAGTGACGGTGCTAGAGCTGCTGTGCCAAGGGCAGGGCTACCTGTGCTACGTGCCAGTTCTCTGCCCACTCACTTGTCCTTCATGGCTCAGTGCCTGTATTTTAGCTTTAGACACTGTGTATTTAACCATCATGTCACCCTGCAAGTCTGTAAATAAGGCTAAAGACACTGTTCAGAGACAGAGGAACTGCCACGAGGAGCACTGCAGTGGACAAGGCAGCGTGTGGGTCTTTCGAGACCAACAACCCCCTAAGGATTTCCCACGGATAATCGTCCCCTGCGCTCGTTACCACTTAAATCAGAATGAAAAAGGTCCTCTTGATACATTCCTAAGTGATAAGCAAAGCTGGAAGACCATGACTGCAAATATAAAAGTCTCCATCCGTATTAGGCTCCCAAAACTGTTTGTGGTTTGGGTTGTTTAATCACCCCGGAATTGTAATATTGTAATATAACTTCGAACTTCCCCATCCAACCACACCTGAATGGAGACTCTTCCTCACTTTAATGCCACAGGGGACATTTTTCCTCACAGATCTGAGGAAAACGAACCTTCACCCGAAGCACAACTTCAAAACAGTCTCAGAAGATAAAGCACTTAGACCTACTCAGAAGAGGACTTTGTAATGGTGCCTGGTGATACAGAGCTTGTGAATTAGATCCCCCACTACAGCTGACTCTGCAACATTAGTAAGCTTTTATAAGAAATCTTTAACTATTTCAGGAAAGAAGCATAGATGGGGTGTTAGACAGTGTCAAACCTGATAGATTTGTGCATTTTAAAAGACAAAGGGATCGATTTGTTCATCTGCTTGGCAGCCTGCACAGTTTTCCTTGTGCTTGTTCCCACTTCCTGCCTAATAAATATACTTGAAAGACATACTCGACACAGGTCTGCCTCACGTGCCCCAGCAGTTTAACAATGGTTAGCCTCAGTTCCTCTGCAATATTTTTTCTGTTGAATGACCCATCAGCCAAATTACCCCCTGAACCACAAAACCAGCTTGATCTTGATCAGACTGACAGTGGTCACAGCTGGAAGAAAATAAGTATGTGTTTGTTCCTACTGTTCAGCCCTCTGTCTATTTACAGGTAGACCAGACTCCCCACCCACAGTTCAAATAAAGAGCTAAGTAAGTTCCCTTATGGTAACTAAGCAAGATACCTTATAGTATCCTCCCAGTCATAAAACAGGTCTCCCTGTGATGAACTGCCCAGAATTAATATATCCCTGCAGCAGAAGCCTTTTGCTAGTGCTCTTTGAACTACAATGGAACATCTGTTGACAATCTCCCGCAGGGTAACTTCTCCCCCTCCCCTATTTTAATCCTCTCTCTCTCTCTCCTTCAGAAGTTCACATCGCTTGCCACAGGATGACTCTCACAAGCATTAGAGTGCTTCCTTTCACACTGGTCTATCTTGGAGCTGTGGGAAGAGGGATGAGCAGTCAGCCCCGCTCAGTGTTTTCTTTAAAATTTGCTGTTGTGTCCAAACTCCTGAAGCTTTTGAGGCTTAATTACAGGTTCTTCTTGGAACAAGACAGGGTTCATGGGTTCTGGAATGTGCCTTTCAGCCAGATTTAGACACTCATTTGATTCTGACTGAAAAGGGTTTTGCTGGAGACAACTGCAAAATTAGCACAGTTTTCCTTTGTGCTAATCCTGGCTGTGCCTTCTGACACTGGCAAATCAAGACAGTGACGTGATCATTGCTTCACTTTCCCTTCTGATAATCTTGGGGGTAGGATGAGAAATTTTTCCTACTTTTTAAAAAGGATCTCAGTATTTGTAGATGGAAGGCTATGTTTTTGGTGGAAGGAGCTGTGTACAATACTGTTTGGGGCTGTCTGGCAGGAAGGGAACCTGTTTTCTCAAAGGCCTTAGAGAAGCATTGGGAAAGGAGATCCCTTTATTTTACAGAGTCTAATCTGGTGGCCCACACTGAGTGACAGAGAATTGGTCACTCACATCCTGCTCAGCCTATTTCATGGACGCTCCAAATCTCTTTCCAGCTCACTTTCAGCGAGATCTAAGCGACTCAAGCAGGCTTTTACACCCTTGCCCATGATCTGCCGAGGGCTGCTCACACATTCAGATCCGCTCTAAGCAGCAGAGTTGAGCTCTGGGAAGCAGCTGTTCACTGGAGAGGGGAAAACTAACTCATCTCAGCCTGATCTTCAAAGCAAAAGCCACAGTTCATGCAGCTGAATGAGATGGAGTCCACAGGAGCAGCCTCTGCCACTGTGTCCTGTCTTGATCTGTGCTCAAGCCTCTGCTTGATGAGTCCTGCTGCTACTCCAGTGTCACCAGACTCTGCCTGCTTTTAAAACCAATCCGGACTGAGCTCTGCTGGACTCCCCTCACAGCATCCCTGACTCTCTGCCACATCCCAAAGTCCTTTGTATTAAATGAGAAGCAGGGAGCAAAGGGAATGCCATGGAGCTGTCTCCTGCACTATCCCACCTGCTAAACTACAAAGCCTTCAGCATCAAATGGTCTGTTGTCCTCTTTCCCCACAGTCTTAAGGCTTTCTGAACTCAGTGTCATTCATTCATCTCTTCCCTTCTCCTTCACCAGACAGCAATTCTAAAATTAGGTTATCTCAGAGCAAAATGGAATTAAGAAATTCAAACCACATTAGGAAATTTCTCAAGGCCCTTTTTTTTTGTCACTATGGCACTCTATTCTCATAAAACAAACCAGCAGCCTCCCCTTTATGGTCATCATGGAACTTTCTGTTCAAATAACAAAATTTCTCATCCTTTCTTGTGCCACACAAGAGGAAGCAATGTACCAGCACTTGTCAAGTCAGCTGCTCCATATTGGGTCTTATCAGACAGGGTAAATCCATGGTGAGCCTGTATCTATTCTCTTCTTGCTGTGCATTGTCTCCCTAAAAGGCACAATCTAAGCCCAGCTACACATCCCAGAGCTTTAGCTAGCTAACAGTTTAAACAATATTCCACCGTTCTGGTCCACCGAGTGAGAGCTCAGAAGATGGGAGAGGGCTGAAACAAAGGACCACAGCTAGGAATTCTCTCACCCCCGTTGCAGCCAAGCACCACAGCATCTCTCCCTGTGCAAGCCAGATGGCAACTGCAAAAGCTGATTGACACATCACAAATCAGGCCCTGCATCAGTGTCTGTCGCCTGGGGTGGAAGAACAGAACACACAGCACGGTGCTGTTGGGGTTCAAGGTGTAGGTCTGAGCAAGGGGGCACGAGGGGGCAGCCAACAGTTCAGGTCTCAGGTAGAGTGTGGGACAGGGCAGGTCTGTGAATGACTCATGAAAATGGCTGTGCCCCTTCCTTGAGCTGCCTCCCCTGGGTCAGCCCCACACCTCACAGCTTGCAGTTCTGGGAAATCCGGCTAAAAAAGAAGTCAAGAAGAAGAGTTTTGCCCACCTCGGGAAGACAATATCATTTCCGCCTTTTAGTTGTTCCTGACAGTAAAGAGTGCATCTTTTTGTTAATATTAAAGGTCATGCAGCTAGCTCTAGTTCAGGCAGGCTGTCAGGTCACTGCTGAGATCATCCACTCCAGCTATTTCTAGCCACTTCTCCTGCACTGCTCTCCTCCAGCTCCAAACACAGCGTGGAGATAGCTGTGCTTTCTACACCAAAACACCGAAGAATTGGCCTTCCCCAGACTTCTTATCCCATATGCCAGACCTAAGAACAAACAGCAGCCTTTGTCTAGCCCCTCCAGCACTGCTGGTTCAGTGTGGTCGGCAATCTGTGTCAAACTCTACTAAAAAACATCCTCATTTATCTCCTTCTGACACAGAAATACCAACGAGCATCCACGCAAGCTACGTGAAGTTCAAATAAAAATAGGTGCCCACGTGAATGAATCACGGTTCCAAGTGGGGTAGCAAGCTGCCAGCACAGCTACTGGGTGCCTCTTACTGTAGTACTGGCCAGGGTTTCTTTCTGATGCTACTAGGATATAAATATTTACTCCTAATAACTGCAGGTATTACTACAGCAACAGCTGCTTATTATTAAATGAGGGGGGCTTGCTTGAGCATTTGATCAGTAAGGCTCTGCTGATGTGTCTCAGAATAAATGCCGGGGAAAAAAACTTAACCCCTAGATGGGAACTGCAGGCTCATTAGACATTGCCCAAACAGCAACCTGACATGTTTCGACCGCATCTATAAAGCAGTTAATTGTAGCAGGTTTGCTAGCAAAGTCTGAATCAGCAGGATTAGTAAATTGGAAAAACAGAACACAGGGCAGTTTAACATGCCTTACAGCCTCCATTGACAAGAATCTTAAGCATCTTACTAAAGTAGGGCATGAATTTTTTTTCCTTTAAAGAAACATTAGCCCTTTGTTCCTGATTTCTTTTAATGCTAAGTGTTAATGCAAACACAAGGTTGTTTTATATCCTAAAAGCAAGGCATAAATCCAAGAGGATGAAGAGGCTGAGAAAGGAACCTTCTTTAAGTGAGCAATTTTCACCTCCTCACTGGCTGTGTGTCAGCACCAAAACAAAAAACTGAGCCACATTAAAAAACGGTATCTTGGCACTGTCAGAGGAAGTGATAAGTATCATAATTGGCCCTCACATGCAGCTTTTCATTACCTTGACACTACACGGGGAGGGAGGATGAAAGAGCAGGCAGGCACACACATGTTACCTCTGTCCTGACATAGCAATGCTGCTCTCAGAGCAAAGTCAGGACTGCCTTCCTGCCTTTATTAACTGCCTAACACTCGGTAAAACTGGGCACAGCAAGTACCTCTCATCAGCACGACCTCTGGAATGCCCTGGACAGTAAAGCTCTGTCACCCACACTGCTGTGGAAAACCCTGCCAGGTTCTTCAGGTCCTGGGGGTGCAGGATTCAGCCACACTTACCTTCAGCCACCTTGATCTCTGCAGCTCTAGGAAGTTCATTGGAGCTGAAGCCTCTGGGGTGGAACCCTCACCCAAAGATGGAGAAAACCACTCTGCCCCTCTCAGCAAGTTCTTGCTTCTTTCTAAAAGAAATTAAGCAAGCAGCGGATTAGGCCAAAAGTTCAGGGATGGACTTGCTGAGCCTAAACCTCCCCTGTCTGCCTTTTGTGACACCTGTTGTCTCGTGAAGAAACAGCTGCTATTCCACTTTTAACAGCATTTTCTTATTCTTGCGTGGGTACAACCAGTGGCAGAAGGCAGCAGAAAGGTCCACAGGTCCACGACAGGCAAGAAAACACATTGGCAAAGATGTGCAGGCACCGGATTTCACCTGTCTTTGACACCAACAGCTCCAACCAGCTCCACATCGTGGAGGTTTAAAACATGAAGAATCAGCCACCTCATTTCTGCTCAAAGCCACAGCCACAATACAAAACCCTTCCCATACAGGGGTCAGCTCGTGTTGTACAGGGACAACAGGACACCTGACCTGACCATGAGATCTCCAAAACAAAGAGAGGCTGGAATACCATGTCCCAGAGTGTTAATAACATTGGAGTAAGTGGGAAATTGTTCCTATGATCTGTCTTTCTCTGCAGGTGCTGTGGATGGCACTTCCTACCAGAACAGACTTTTCACTTGATTTTTCAGGTCAGAGACTGTAGAAGGATAGAAGGATAACACTGACAGTCCCTTAAGCTTAGCAATGCCTACTGGAACAGTTACTGGGGGTGGGTATGGGGTGGGAACCACTTTAATGGGCCTTCCAACAAAATCATGCCTCGAAGCAGCAGCAGGCAGCTCTGCTGAGCAATTCAGTCGTGTTTTCAGAGATGAACAGTCTGGCAGCAGAACCTCTGCCTCCCCACCTAGCCCTGCTCACATTGTTCTCTCAGTTGTGCCAGCACAATTTTTTTCCTGCAGCAGCACTGTGAAGCACACCACTTCAGGGGAAAAAAAAAATCCCAACAAAAACCCCGAACAATGACGCACTTGTTAGAACCAGCTCGGCTCCCTGATCGGATTTACAGCACGGCCAACAACTGCAGTGGCAGAAATTCAGGAGGCAATGTGCTGTGAGGCCAGGGCAGGAGAAAGCAGAGGGCTGGGAACATTTTAAGCTGATGCTGACAGAACAGACAACATATCAGGGCTTAACAACAGGTGGGAGAGTGACATAATAAGGGAAGGCATTAGGCTTTTATAGAGAGAAATAGGGAATTGATATTTAATTACAGGAGAACTGCAATGAAGTTCCATTATTCAAAACATCTCACCAAGTTCATACAATATTTTTTATCAAAGAAAACCTAATAATAGAGCTACATTGACCTCCAGACTCAGTGTTCATCAGTGCTTCCCTATTGATAAAAACAGACATTTATATGCTTATGGTCAAGGGCTAGAAAGATCAGAAAAACAGACAAGGAATTACGATTGTCCTTTAACTCCATTTCAGTTAACAAATTGCCATGAGTCTTCAAATAATTTCTATGAGTCTCTCTGAGGTTCCTACATAATGCAGAGCAACAGTTGTTCAACAGGGACAGAAAAGGGTTTCAAGAGCTGTGGATGGAAAGCAGAAGGAAAACCCCTTCTTTTATAACCTATACAACATTGTGTTTTGGTGATATTTATTTAATGCTGTGGAGAACACTGAGAACTAACGATTCTTTTTGTATAAATGCTTCATGATGGCACCTAATCATGCTGTTGCCCATGTGACATCAGCAGTAGCCTGAGGGAGATGAATGAGAGTGTTGTGTTTTTCCTAATTAAAAAAAAAACCAAACCGAACCAAACCACAAAACCATACCTGGGACACAGACACCTCATGGAGACATCGCTGCCTTCCCCTCAGGGAAGAGATGCATATCCTCTGTTTTCCTGCAGCACAAAGCTGTTTGGGGAAGCAAATGCTGGGAACAGTGACAGGAATCCTCTGTGATGGCTGGGACAGCTGGCAGCTGTCCGAGGGCAGCTGGGGTTGGTCAGAGGATGCAATTAAAGAGTCAGAAACATCTAAAGATCCTCGGTGAGGAAGCTGAGCTGTCACTCATTTCTCTCCAGGGAGCAGGCCAGAACCCTTGGGTAGGAGTTGGGGAGGGGGGGAGGAGCAAGGGCCAAGTGAGGGGGAGTTTGAGGTACAAACAAAGCTGGTTCCCACCAGCCAAGCACATGTGGAGCCCACCTCTGCCCTGACAGGGGGCTTGGGTAGGAGACAGCAATACTCCTGATTAAAGGAGGCAGATGAGATGGCTCAGGGAAGCCATGAGCTAACTCACACCCTGCCAGCTCAGCTCCAAGGACAGCTGGGAAGGGAACAGCAGGCACCCATTCTCAAGGCCAACACGGAATGAGCTGGAGATGCTAACCCTCAGGATACAAACGTCTCAGTACAGAGGTTGCCACTTAAAATCATCCTGAGCTGGAAGGGACCCACAAAATCATTGAGTCCAACTCCTGGCTTTGCAGAGGACACCCCTAAAATCCCCCACATGTCTGAAAGCCTTGTCCAAGCGAACCTGGTCAGGTTTGGTGCTGTGACCCTTTCCCTGGGCAGCCTGCCCACCCCTTTCACGAGCTGCCTCAGCAGGACTAAACACCTTTCCTGCACTTTGCCAGAGGTCATCTCCAGGAGAGGGCAGACTTCCAAGTCATACCTGCGTCAAGCTTTGCCAGTCACCTCACAAAGCTGGCAAATCTCCTACCCTCTGCATCGGTAAAGCCACACGCCTACTGCCCATGGAAATGAACCGTGTCCTCTATCCACAGGCAGGTACCCAGGACAGCTGGCAAAAGAGAACAGCAAGATGAGAGATCAGCCCCCAGCGTCTCGGAGCTTGCCAGCCCGTCGCCTGTGAAAGCAATCTGCCACAAGAGCCGTCCTGCAGAGCTCCGAGCAGCCACCAGCCAGCAGCACCCTCCTGTGCCACCCTCCTGCAGCTCCCTGGCTGCAGCTGCCTTGTCCCTGCCCTCATCAATATCAGGGGACTCCACAGAGCAAGAAATTCGCCTTTCTGAAGGGGTTCTGCCCTCAAGAACTTGCAGATTTGGTGTCCTTGGCACTGTGATAAACCCGGGACTTCAGGCTGGATGGAGAACGTTGCACAAGAACTGTAAAAGATTATGTTAAGCTGCTAGAACCATTAGGGTAAGAAGATCCAAACCCGAGGCTTGGAACACGGGCTTTCAGATGGGGAAGGAGAAAGGATTGCGAGCACACAGGCCTCGCTAAGTCTTTTAGCGAGCACCACCCACCCCCAGGGGCAGGTGGGGCTCTCCAAGAGTCTGTGGGAACACACAAACACCCCCAACCCCGGGAGGCGAGAATGTGCCCTGAGCAGGGGGAACCGCCCTCACCTCGCGCTGTCCGGGCTGGCCGAGCATGCTGGGACATGAAGTCCCCGCCAAGAGGGTCAACGCTGAGGGAGGGGGCGCCGCGCACTACAACTCCCAGCGTGCTTTGCGCGGCGAGGCGTCTCCCTGGAGACACGGGGGATATGGGGGGGGTCCCATCCCCTGTGGAACTACCATTCCCGTGGTGCCCCGCGCGGCGCCGCCGCCGCCATGGAGCGGCGCGTGGCGGAGCGGCTGCGGGGCGCGCTGGGGCCGCTCGGCCTCGAGCCGCACGCCTTCAAGGTAATGACGTCAGCGCTGCGGTACCGTGACGTCACCGAGACCTCACCGCGGTGCCGTCACCGCTCCCGGTACCGGGGGAGCGCGGGGACACGAACGGGGCACGGGGGGGGGGGGCGGTGACCCCGGGCGGGTCAGGGCGCCCCTCGGCCCGCCCGGCGCTGCGGGTGCCCCGGGAGCCGCTGCCGCCGGTGCGGGAGGCGCGGTCAGCCCGGCCCGGTGCCGCGGGGCTCCGTGACTGCCGTGCCCCGGCCCCGCCCGCTGCCGCAGGGCCCTGCGGCGGGTCCCGGAGCGGCGGGCAACGGGGAGTTGCGCCACAAGGCATCCATGGCCCGCAGGGAGCAGAGTCCTCCGGGCGCGCTTACATTTTAAGCTGAGCGTGGAAGCGCCTGTGCACGGAAGGGCTGAGCCCCTCAGCCGCTCGTACAGGGGCTGCGGACACCGCTGTCCCCGCTGCCACTGCCCCCCCTGTCCAGCTGCTCCTCTTTGCCCGCCCCGGGGGCTATCTGCAGTGAATCAATCTGCAATTAATCAATCTGCAGTGAATCAATCTGCAGTGAATCAATCTGCAATATCAAACACAAATCAGTGTGCAGTATCCAGTAAGATTCGATCTGCAATAAATGTAGCCCTTCCCCTGGGGGAGTGTTGGTTGTGTTTGCCACCTGAAATGTTTGCGTTGCCTGCTGTGTTGTTCAGGTGAGGAGCAAAAGGGAGCGAGGCGCTGGGAGAGGTGGGGTCTCCGGAATTTGGGGAATTTAATGGTGGTTCCCCAAAACACAGCAGCACAACTGGGGGTGGAACCCCGATAAAAAAGACTGTAGCTACCAGAGGGAAACCTTTTATCCATGCGGCTTGCTCTAGATTTCATCGTGACAGAGCCAGCCCTGGTGCACTGACTGATGTACACTGGCAAACCAGCAAACCTTGGATTCACATCTCTCTAATTTCTTGTAACATCTCAATTCAGCATCTTAAACAAGAGGCACAAAACTGATTAAACCTTGGGTTGACAGAAGGATGCATCTTTATAGTAAACTTAGTTTACTATATGGACAGCTCTGGCTGCCACTGTCACCTGTAAAGTCACTTCCAGATTTATTTCACTGATATTTAGAGTAACCAGTGCATTGCATTTTCAGGCTTACTTTACTGGGCATCTCTGTGAATGTTAGACCTGACCTTTATGGTCCCCTGGGAGAATGGGAGTTGTCATAACCTGTAAAAAGACTGATGTTCCTGTGCAGGGCATCAGTAGTGGGGTGCAGGGGATTTTGGCCGTTACCTCCTTCCATTCCTGCTGCCCTGCCTTGATCCCTCATTTCTGGACTGTGTTATAACACATGCAGCCCTGGAAACAAATATCAAAATGTGGCTGTGTCATTCCACAGGGTGGAGCTGAGGGTTTTTTGGGGGGTTTAGCGCTGCCAGGAGCTTCACATCCTTCATTTCCACTCAAGTGTTTCCTGCTGAAGAAATAAAACATGCAGCTTATCATATGAGCAAAACAGAAGTACCAGTTTCATTCTGGCCCATGATAAGAAAAAAAAAAACCAACCAAACAACAAACCCCAAACTGTAAAAGCTTTATCTAAACCAAACCATCTGATTTGCATTGGCAAGACCTGATTGCTCATACTTCCCTCTAGGTTTCTGAGCAGAGCTGGATAAAGGGCAGACTGGAGCTGAATGCAATGCCTGATTCTTATCTCGCACCCAGCTCACAGCACAGCATCCAGAAACTGTGAATCCTGGGGTGCAAAACATCGGGGTTTGAAAGGGAGGCCCTGGGCTGGCTTGCAAATGAAGGGGGCTACACTTCCTTCCACTTTTTTACATTCCTGCATGTCCACCAGAGAGGTGTCCCTGTTCTAATGGAAATTTGTGTTTCTTTGCCCGAGGTTGGATGGTACAATGCGGTTCTCCAGCCAGCCTTTCATCTCCCCTACCCAGATGACACGCTGGCCTTCGTGATCCTCAGCACCCCTTCCATGTTTGACAAGGCCCTTAAGCCTTTTGTGAAGAAAGAACGATTAAAAATAATCAGGGATCCCGTGGATCAGTGTATTTCCTATCATTTATCACGTGTGAAGGAGGTAAGAAGCTGAAATACCCATTCCTTTTATGGCATAAAACCGAGTGGGTTCAGCAGCAGACAGAGCCTTGCAGGCCCCTGCCTGTGCTCTTGGGGAGGGTAAAGTGTGATTCACGAAGGTAAGAGCATCAGCAGCCTGGGGACTTGCATATTCTGTCTCTGCCACCACAACCTGCAGCTGTGCAGGGACCTTCACAGCCTGGGCTGATGTTTTCCATTTTTCCCAGAAATTCCCCGACCAGAGGGTGGATGTCATGTTTGATTACGAGATCCTGCCGAGCCGAAAGCCCAAGTTCTTGGCACAGACGGCTGCCCACGTTGCTGGAGCTGCGTATTACTACCAAAGGAAGGATGTGAAGCACGATCCGTGGGGGAACAAGGTGAGGCAAAAGCACAGCCTGGGAAGAACCACTAAACTGCAACCACTAAACTGTTGTTTACTCACTGGTTACTTGTTCTCCTTGCAAGAAATTACAAAGTCCAGGTCACATAAAGCTGCATAAAGTATTTCAGATTCCAAGGTTCTTCGGGGTGGTGGGGAAACATGTACGTGGGGAGAAATATCTCGATGTGTTAAACCTACATAGAAGAACAAATTGCAGTGCAAGGCAGGCCTGTTGCTTGGAGCATCAATAAGTGGGGTCAAAACACACTCTGGTTAATTTGGGTGTTAGATTTTCAGAAGGGAACCTCTCCCTCCGTTATGGGGTGGGGTGTGCGGGCACAGGAGAATAGGAGTGAAAAGTGATGCTTTGAACCACACATCCAGGAAAGAGCTTTCCCTTCTGCTCTGTACAGCACTCCAGCAGAGGGCTGGGAGTGTGACAAATTGCACTGAAGCTTGATGCTGTGAAGTCTAACCTTTACTAGAGACACAAAGTGAGACATCCTAGCTGTCTCTTTTTTTTTATTATTTCCAGAAGATCTATGGCGTGTGTATCCATCCCAAGTATGGCGGTTGGTTTGCCATCCGGGGTCTCCTCCTGTTCCCAGACATTCAGGTGCTGTTCCTGGAGCAGCCTGCCCCTGTTGACTGTGTGAGCACAGAGGAGAAAAGGATTGAGTTGCTGGAGCAGTTCAATTTCCACTGGCAGGACGGGCGCTACAGGGACATCATCGAGGTGAAGGAAAGGTATTCGGAGGAGCAGAGAGTCTACTTTGCCACCCCTCCAGCGGAGAGATTCCGCCTGCTGGGGCTGACACAGGAAGCCCAGAGGATCGCATTTCACTGAGGAACTGGCTCCAGGGAGGGCCAGAGGGCAGCAAAGTGTAGCTCATCAGCACCAACCTTTCCCTGTGGTGCCGAGGAGGAGGAGAATGGTGTGCCTATAAAGAGGTGGCAAATCCGAGCAGTGTGGGCAGCATCTCTGTCCAAACATCAGTTCCCAGGGAGAGGGAGGAGCACTGCTCCATGGCACTCGTGGTCTGGGGGAAGGTGGAGTAGTGCCTTCCATGCTGCTGATGATCAGGTGTGTCTTTTGGGGAGTCCATCTTTTTGGTAGGATACTGATTGGCTTTGGTTGGGAATAGTTCAGGCACCCTGGCACCTGGAAAACCCGTGCTGCTCATTAGAGAAGTCATTTTTGTTCTCAAGAATTGTCTTTCCTAATGTATTTGTAAATGTATAAGAAGATCAGCCACTCTACCCCAAAATTTTATTGTGTCTGAACTCAGGGCAAATACTTTTTAAGGTGTATCCAGCATCCATCCATCCCATGTCACAGCTCTCCCTAGGGAACAGATGTTCGGTCTTTCCAGTCTTGCCTTCCTCAGAAAGAAAATCTGCCCTGTATTCCTTCCCTGGGAACAAAGCTGGCTTAATTTAATTAAGAAATCTTTTTAATGCCTCCTTTCCTTACCATCCAAAAGAAAATTCCCCAGGGATTGTTTCAGGGAGTAGTGTGGTCTGTACGTGGAGCAGGAGTGAGGGGAACAGAGCCAGCAGCAGCTGCTTCCTTCAGGGTGGTTAAGAAAGGGAAAGGGGGAGTACAAAGGTGCTGTTTCCTCTTCACCCAGAGCTTCTCAGAACACCACGACATCCTTAGGTCCATTTTAAACACCTGCCCATTTATGGAGCAGCTGACTGAAACATTGGGAAAGATGAGTAATCTGTGTGTGAGTGGAGGTTTTACTCCTGTCGAGGTAACTGACTGGACAGGACAATTCTCATTCTGAGGTAGATGACATTTGTATTTAAAACAGTTCTCGGTGCCAGCACACACCAACCCCCCCCAGAGTTACTGCCAGAGTTTGCTGGTGTGCCCTCTGCGTGGGGGAGATTGTAAACCTGCACACGCTTCAAAACCATCACACGAAGCCTTGTCACACACACACAGGCAAACAAGCAGAGAAAAAAGGAAAATATTAATGACATTCATGTTACTTACATTGCTGGATAAGCCATTTTTAGACAGAAACATAATATTCACTGATGCCTTTGTCCTGTTAGGTTTGTTCAGAGGTTACAATGGCGCCGGGAACCGGGAATTGATTTGTCTTCGAGCAATTTGAGGCTCAGGCCTTTAAAATAATATTTTATGGGATTTGTTTTGCCTGACTCCAGTTCAATGCTGCAAATCACTAAGCACTTTTTTTCCTTTCAGTGGTATCAACATGCTGCAAAATTACTCACTTTGCAGAACTGAGCCCTTTCTTTTTATGTTGTGATTCTTCCTACCTTTTGGAGACTCAAACATGAAGGTTGCCCTCACAAGAAGTCACTGCTTGGTACAGTTTCTCATAGTCTGTGCACTAAATGTAATCTAAATTCAGTATAACAGGTTTGTTTCCCTGTAGACAGAGTAGTGAGCTTGTGATCACTGGGTTTGTTCAGTGCATTTGCTGTTACAAAAAAGTCTTTGTTGCTTTCCATGCTTTGTTCACATCTGACTGAGGCAGACACCTGACTTACTGTTGTGATGGAGGTATTGTGATTTTTAATTTAGGTAAAAGAATGAAATTTGTTTAAATTCTGTTCTTTTGTTATAGAATTACTTCTGGCTGAAAGTTGTTTGACCTTTCAGAACTTTCCAGCTGATCTGTAATTTAACAGGGGCTTGAGCTAATGGCTCATATTAATAACAAACACAAAATACTGATTATCTCAGAAGGGTAAATATAGAATGGAATAAGATCTGTCTTTCTACATTACGATTTAAATTAAAATATTTTGATTTTTTTGCATTGATAGCTTACAAATATTTAATATTTTGTCTTAGTTAATTTATTAAACAGATTACCACCGCCACGGCATTTCAATTTTTGTAATTTATTTCTCTTCACATGGTATTTTGGTTAATAAAATATACAAAGCTGTGAGTAACCCTCAGTACTGAGTATTTTTATTTAAACAGTGCATTTTATAACTTGTGGAGAGCTCAAGATGTTCGAGTGAGGATCGGTCATGGTGTTTTCAGCATCCTGAAAATAGTGAGCTACCTAAGAGACAAAATCCAGTATCTGAAAACTAAGGAAAAAAGTTAGTTATCTCAGCAGAAGTTAATGAACTATTGTCACAAGCTCATCTGAGATATAAAAAAATTAAATAAATAATTTCGGAGTGACCTGGGTTGGGTGTCTCTGCCTTTTCCTCAGTCAGATCCACAGCTGCGAGCGAGTCGTTTTCTCTCCTTGCTGCTTGGAGCGTAATGGTCTTCTTGTCTTATAAAATTGAAAGCTTGAGAACCTGTTTGACTCATCTCCTCTCTTGGGGCAAGACCAGACAGGGTGAGGAATGGATGATCCTCAGATCAGGCGTTCTGATTTTTCAGCACTCGCAAATGTCGAGCAAGTAATTGCAAACACTTGGATAGATTTACTAGTTCAGGTATCACATTTTACATTTTTTAGACAAGCAGGTTTTTCTCTAAATCCTAGCCTTTAAACATTTATTAAAGACTTTTTTTTTTTTTTTTTTTTTTGGCTCAGCATGACTGGTAGGGTGAGTATTGAAGAGCTGAACAGTAAAAATAAAATAAATTAAAACCTACTTGAATTTAAATTCAGTTTTAGCAGCAAGATAATCAGTACATTTCAAGCTAATAAAATATTCAGTGGAGAATTAACAAATTTGTAATGTTTTCATGCACATAACATACATCATTGTTATTCACCCTCAGTTAAATTTTCCCTTTTTTTACTTCATTAACCTTAAAATAACTGAGATTTTTATTAAAATTAAAGATGTGACAGAAAATACCAATTAAACACAAAGCACAGTCTAATCTGGTGAGGGGCAGTCATGAGTGTTACTGCTCAGAAAAACACCTGAGAAAGCACTGTTGGGTTTTTTTGGTACCGGTTAATTCAGTTACATCTCAGGGGGGTGCAAGAATAAGCACTAAAGTTTCTTTGTGGTATGGAGTGTGGCAAACTCAATTCCTGATGCTGATTTTTTTTCCTCCTCCCGGAAAAAGATTGGCTTGTAACGATCCTGTCTTCCTCTAAACTGTGGGAAACTGGAGGTGGTTTGCTGTGTAAATCATTGCTGGTGTGTCAGCCTCGGGAGGGCAGAGCACTCTCCTGGTTTGTTGTTTGGGTGGGGGTTTCAAAGTTTGGCTTGGTTTGGGGTTTTTGGAATGTTGTTTTGTTTTTTTTTTTTTTAGAGCTAGATTGCCCTCCTCTGGATCAGAAGCATCACTGTACTCAGTTCAGTATAATATTCATGATGTTTTATTAATTTGTGACCAAAAGTGGTGTAGCTACTATTCAGCATTTCTGAAGAGGCACAGTGGCTTGAGTTTGACTTAAAAAAAAACCCCAAAACCGAGTAAAGACTTAAGTATTTCTAAAAACAAGGAGTGGCAGCTCCTGACCGGCACCGCTGTGGTTATCACCACTCATTGTTCAGCCCCGTGCAAAACGTACATTCAATAAATTAGCTTTGAATGCTGATTTAAGCAGCAGCAGCTCAAAGTTCCTCCTCTGAGGGGAAGTGGTTTTGCCGTTGACTGCAGCAGAGAAGCAGCTGTACCTCTGCAACCTGAACCTTCACAGATTCCCCTACCAAAGCAGACAAATGTAAAAAAATATATGTTTTATCACAGAGTGAACAGTAAGATATTGTAGTGGAATGTTTAAAATTTCTCCAACAATATGCCAAAAGCTGCAAAACGTGATTATATATGTAAACAAATATTTAAAATGTCTACAGTCATTAATATTACATCTATAATACCTTTCTCATTTTATGTTATTTTTGTTGATGTTTGTACACAACTCAGCCAGCAAGAAATTTTAATGGCTGCATGTAATTATTTAATTTCCCCCAAACACTTTGAAAGGTGTCTGAAAATCATACACTAAAATCATTACACTAAGTTGTTTTGGGTTTTTTTTCCTTGTGCAAAACAAAGCGTGGGATAGGAAAATTCCTGTAAGCAAAGACAAGGAAGGGTGGGAAGATTTTTCTGTGTTTCTTAAATTTATGCAGAATCATTAATTTTTCTGTGAATGCATAAACCCTCTTAATCCTTCTAAAGGAGTTAGCTGGTCTTAGGTTTTAGTTTCCTGCCAGAACCCTTTCTCCAGTATTGTTCTGACTAGTCTTCCTGAATTATTCATTCTTCCAAACGGTAAAAAAACTACCTTATTTTTGTCAATTTGATGAAATACGTTAAATTTAAATGATATTGTTTTATTAAGTGCAGGTTAAAGACTTCTTTCCTCTCCAGACAAAGGATATTAATCTCATTTATCAGTGCAAATACTTCAAAAATCTGTTGCTGTAGAATATGGAACATAAACCTACCGGGGACAGTGCAGCCTTAACGGCTTCACACATATTCCTGCTGAAATGGCATCTTGCATGGCAGCATTCTAAATTCAGACACGTGCCCCATGATACCTGCAATGACTGGAGTTTCAGGTGAAAGAGCCAAATTTCCCCACCGAAGCCCAAAGCTTTCATCACAAGGCGCGGTGAGAGTCGCTCCCCGCAGGCACAGCCCCTCCTCGGGAACGAACAATTCACGGCCTGCCCTCCTGCAGCCACCCCAGTGTGTGCAGCACAGAGGAGCTGATTGTGCAGAGCTGTTTGATTTGCGCAGGCTTTGGCCTGGACAGCTGTTCTGTGATGCCATCCTCCTAAATCCTGTGAGGTGTTTGAATTATACCAACGTTACAGGTGAAGGCACCAATCACCGGGCTGATACAAACACAGGCATGTGGACACCCACAGTAAAATCAGTTCTGACTGTGCACTGATGGATAACACCTGTTTTTTCTTTCCTAGGATTAAAACAGAAGCTAGTATATTCATAATAAAAAACCCCACCCTGCTATTTCTTTGATTTTCTTGTTCTGTGTTCTTTTTGCATGTACCATTAATTTCTGTTTAAAAAAGGGACAGCGACATCTTTAACACACTGTCTGAATTAAGTTGGCCAAGTGTGCTGCATTCCTACTGGTACCTCTTGTCTTCACACCACTCCTCTGCACTTACCTCATTTCACCCTTTGCAAATTAGAACCAAAACATTTCTGGTTTAAGTCCTCTGTGCTTTATCTGTCCAGCACTATACATCAGTCATTTAATACTAAACACCAGACCCACTGAAAATCTCATAGGATATATATTTTTCATACTGTTAATATGATAAACCTCATTATTGCAAAGTAATCTTGACATGACTGGTGTTTTGGTATATAACATTAGTAAAAGGTACAGTTCATGGGGCTTTTGCAAACATGCTTTCCTAACCAAAGTGCATCGTTTTGCAACACCCGTGAGATGTAAACTACTTGCTTTTGTTCTTTGCACTGTATTGATCTGTTGGACAAT